>NW_026127074.1:0-238519 GCF_943737965.1 Phodopus roborovskii | reverse complement strand
TAACTCATGCCAGCGAGTGACACTGGTTCGACCGCTCTGTCTGAATAGCAACTATATTCGGAAGGAATGGCATCTAGGCAAGATGACCTTCACGTTCAGAGAAAGGCAAAAGGAGCAGAATTTGATTATGTAAGGAGTAGGTGATGGGGGAATTTCGTTCCGTATATTTTTCTCACACTGGTTGCGCGAATCAAGCACTGTTTGCCAATAGGAAAGCAAGATAGGAGAGACTAGGAGACAAGGAGGAAAGAGGCAGTAGGAAAGAAGGGTCAAGATGGAGAGTCTGCAGAAGAAGAAACGCCAGCCGCTTCTCCCTGGTAAGACCACGTGGAAATACATAGAGTTGGGTTAATCATTAAGACAGAGCTAGCCGATAGGCGAGTTCTGGCCAGCACAATTATATCTACTACAGGGTCTCTGTGTGTTCATTGGGTTGTGCAGCAGCGAGGACGAGCCTGGCGGCAGGAGGAAAAAGGCTACTCATTTCAAAAAGCTCTGCCTCGTCTCCTCTAGGAGACACCTCCATCGATATGACATGAACTAGAAACTGCTTGACAGAAAGGCGTTTTGTTTTAAAACCACTGGTCCTTTGAACTTCCATTGTACCTATCCCTGTGAATGTCGAAGTTCCGTGCTTAGAAAAGCTTTATCATTCTTCAGAAGGTGCCAGTTACACTACAATGTATTGAAATTGCCCACGATAAGATGTAAGTTTAGAGCAAAAGGTTTTCATTTGTAGGAAAGGGACATGTCATTTTCTCTTAAAGAGCCACATCGAAAAAGAGAGAGTACTGATTAGAAATGATTTCTCCTCTCTTGGAAACAAGAAAGATTCCTTGACCACTGTTGCTGCCAACTCAAATAGACAGGGAGTGTAGATGAAAGAAGGCAGAGTCCCGTCGAAAAGACGTATACTTAGGTTTAGTACAAATGTTAGCGTCAAGTGTAGGGTTACGATTAGGATGAGGGTTGGATAGGGTTAGTGTGAGTGTAGCATTAGAGTTGAAAGGTTTGCTTTAGGGTATGTTTGGGATAGGTTGGGCTTGGCACCAGTGGGGAGGTTCCAGAAGCAGCTCATGCTTGCAGCGTTGGTGTTAGGATCCAGAGTCAATATTGCTTTAGGTTTGCATTGCATCTCGGTTTGATTTGCTTTTAGGTTCAGGCTTAGATGGGCGTTTCCTTTTGGGTGAGTGTTGCTGCCGGGTTGTAGTGGGGTCAAGTTAGGGTTAGGGTTATCATTTTGCTTGGGAGTTATGGTTGGTTCTTATCCACGTAAACTTTAAAGAAGAACCTCTCAAATGAGATCCATTCCACATTCTACATGAAAATGTCCATAAAAATCTTCATCTCTCAGAGATGCAAAAGGCGTATGAAAAGGCAGTCTGTGTATGATATGAACCTTCGTTTCTAGCTGATAGAACACCTCTGCTTTCCAAACATAGACATGCAAAGAAGACAGCATGTATCAGCAAAGAAGAGCCGTTTGGTTGGGACTTGTAAACATGACATGATGTTCAGGCCAGAGAAACGCCTCGGTTTTCTCCACATACAGGCGCACTCGCCTGAACCTGTACATACTCCCTCAAGGAGAAAGGTAATGGCAAATTACGGTTGTGTGGAATACAATGTCACTTCTACCAAGATGGCCGTAAGTCGGACTGTGTGTGCAGTACAGCTTTCGGAGTAAACAGGTGTGACTAGCAGATGTGTGATCTAGCAAAGAAGTAACCCACGTTTTCACACTTAGAAAAGGAACCAAAACACAATGCTCAATGTTGTTGTCAAAGATAACACATGACCCGTCTTCTGGGAGAAGAGCGGAAAGAATTCTGTAACCGTGGGAATCGAAGAGTGTTTCTACTGGATAGGAATGCATTGCAGTTTAAGAATACAAGACCGTCAGATTTGAGGGGTAATTACCAAGGTGAATGTTAATTCGAGATTTTTTGCCATTCGGGCATTCTATTCGCCGGTGAAAAACCTACATGCCTATATAGAAATCATTAAGAAAAGAGGAGGCTGTGGGCTGATAAGGACTGCATTGTCTCACTTGGGAAGGAGGCAGGTTCTATTTAAACTGTAATCCCAACATGAAAGGAACAAGGAAAAAAATAACAGGTTAGAGAGATGAATTGCCTTTGGCAATAGAGACCACAGGAAGTACGATTGTCTCTCTGTAGGTGAAAATCACTGTTGATGGGTGAGGATGAGGGCAGAAAGAAGAAACCAGTTCCTGGCCAGCACAATTAAATGTTCTCCTCTGGGAGGAGCAGCTAGATCTCCTTGGACAGTAGTCAATGCTTGCGAATAGAAGGAACATTTCAGAAAGGTAAGAGAGATGAATTGGCTTCCTCCTGTTGGACGCCACTTCAAATGTGATTGTAGATCTCAACGGGAAAATTCATGAGATCGCTCGCCGGTCATTCGAGACACACTGCAGTGGATGCTAACTCATGCCAGCGAGTGACACTGGTTCGACACTCTGTCTGAATGGCAACTATATTCGGAAGGAATGGCATCTCCTAGGCAAGATGACCTTCACGTTCAGAGAAAGCAAAAGGGCAGATTTGATTATGTAAGGAGTAGGTGATGGGGGATTTCGTTTCCGTATATTTTTCTCACACTGGTTAATGAATCAAGCACTGTTTGCCAATAGGAAAGCAAGATAGGAGAGACCAGGAGACAAAGGAGGAAAGAGGCAGTAGGAAAGAAGGGTCAAGATGGAGAGTCTGCAGAAAGAAGAAACGCCAGCCGCTTCTCCCTGGTAAGACCACGTGGAAATACATAGAGTTGGGTTAATCATTAAGACAGAGCTAGCCGATAAGAGCGAGTTCCTGGCCAGCACAATTATATCTACAGGGTCTCTGTGTGTTCATTGGGTTGTGCAGCAGCGGGGCCAGCCTGGCGGCAGGAGGAAAAAGGCTACTCATTTCAAAAGCTCTGCCTCGTCTCCTCCTAAGGAGGAACATCGATATGACATAACAAGAAACTGCTTGACACAAGGCGTTTTGTTTTAAAACCACTGGTCCTTTGAACTTCCATTGTACCTATCCCTGTGAATGTCGAAGTTCCATGCTTAGAAAGACTTTATCATTCTTCAGAAGGTGCCAGTTACACTACAATGTATTGAAAGTACCCACGATAAGATGTAAGTTTAGAGCAAAGGTTTTCATTTGTAGGAAAGGGACATGTCATTTTTTCTTAAAGAGCCACATCGAAAGAGAGAGGTACTGATTAGAAATGATTTCTCCTCTCTTGGAAACAAGAAAGATTCCTTGACCACTGTTGCTGCCAACTCAAATAGACAGGGAGTGTAGGTGAAGAAGGCAGAGTCCCGTCGAAAAAGGTATACTTAGGTTTAGTACAAATGTTAGCGTCAAGTGTAGGGTTACGATTAGGATGAGGGTTGGATAGGGTTAGTGTGAGTGTCAGCATTAGGGTTGGGGTTTGCTTTAGGGTATGTGTTAGGGATAGGTTAGGCTGAGCACCAGTGCGAGTTCCGGCTTAGGCTCATGGCAACGTTAGTGTTAGGATCAGGGTCAATATTTGCTTTAGGTTTACCTTCACGTATAAGGTTTAGGTTTAGCTTTAGGTTCAGGCTTAGATGGGGCGTTTCCTTTTGGGTGAGTGTTACTGCCCGGGTTATGGTGAGAGTCACCCGATTAGGGTTAGCGTTATCATTTTGCTTAGGGTTATGGTTGGTTTACTTATCCACGTAAACTTTAAAGAAGAACCTCTCAAATGAGATCCATTCACATTACCATGAAAATGTCCATAAAAATCTTCATCTCTCAGAGATGCAAAGACGTATGAAAAGGCAGTCTGTGTATGATATGAACCTTTGTTTTCTAGCTGATAGAACACCTCTGCTTTCCAAACATAGACATGCAAAGAAGACAGCATGTATCAGCAAGAAAGGCCGTTTGGTTGGGACTTGTAAACATGACATGATGTTCAGGCCAGAGAAACGCCTCGGTTTTCTCCACATACAGGCGCACTCGCCTGAACCTGTACATACTCCCCTCAAGGAGAAAAATGTGTAAAATTACGGTTGTGTGGGAGCTAATGTCCACTTCTACCAAAGATGGCCGTAAGTCGGACTGTGTGCAGTACAGCTAGAATATAAATCATGACTAGCAGATGTGTGATCTCGCAAAGAAGTAACCCGTTTCCCCTTTGAAAGGAACCAAAGCACAATATTAATACCTTTATAAAGGCTCTTACATGACCCGTCTTCCGGGAGAAGCGCGGAAAGAATTCTGTGGCCGTGGGAATCGAAGAGTGTTTTCTACTGGATAGGAATGCATTGCAGTTTTAGAATACAAGACCGTCAGATTTGAGGTAATTACCAAAGTGAATGTTAATTCCAGTTTTTACCATTCGGGCATTCTGTGTGATGTAAAACCCTACACCTATATAGAAATCATTAAGAAAAGAGAGGAGGCTGTGGGCTGATAAGGACTGCATTGTCTCACTTGGGAAGGAGGCAGGATGTATTTCGACTGTAATCCCAACACACAAAAGAACAAGAGGCAACCTCATGGGTTAGAAAATGGTGCCTTTGGCAATGGGAACCAAAAAAAATCTGATTGTCTCTCTGTAGGTGAAATCACTGTTGATCGTGTGAGGATGAAGGGCAGGAAGAAGAAACGAGTTCTGGCCAGCACAATTATATGTTCTCCTCTGGGAAGAGCAGCAAGATCTCCTTGGACAATAGTCAATGCTTAGAATAGAAAGAACAGTGCAGAAAGGTAAGAGAAATGAATCTGACTTCCTCCTGTTGGACGCCACTTCAAATGTGATTGTAGATCTCAGAGAAAATTTATGAGATCGCTCCCGATCATTGAGACACACTACCTTGAATGCTAACTCATGCCAGCGGTGACACTGGCTAGTTCGCTCTGTCTGAATGGCAACTATATTAGGAAGGAATGGCATCTCCTAGGCAAGATGACCTTCACGTTCAGAGAAAGGCAAAAGGGGCAGATTTGATTATGTAAGGAGTAGGTGATGGGAGATTTCGTTCTGTATATTTTTCTCACACTGGTTAGCGAATCAAGCACTGTTTGCCAATAGGAAAGCAAGATAGGAGAGACTGGGAGACAAGGAGGAAAGAGGCAGTAGGAAAGAAGGGTCAAGATGGAGAGTCTGCAGAAGAAGAAGCGCCAGCACTTCTCCCTGGTAAGACCACGTGGAAATACCTAGAATTGGGTTAATCATTAAGATAGAGTTAGCCGATAAGAAGCGAGTTTCTGGCCAGCACAATTATATCTACTACAGGGTCTCTGTGTTCATTGGGTTGTGCAGCAGCGGGGCGACCCTGACAGCAGGAGGAAAAAGGCTACTCATTTCAAAAAGCTCTGCCTCGTCTCCTCTAGGAGAAAAGAATATCTCCATCGATATGACATGAACAAGAAACTGCTTGACACAAAGGCGTTTTGTTTTAAAACCACTGGTCCTTTGAACTTCCATTGTACCTATCCCTATGAATGTTGAAGTTCCGTGCTTAGAAAGCTTTATCATTCTTCCAGAAAGTTCCAGTTACACCACAATGTACTGAAATTGCCCACGATAAGATGTAAGTTTAGAGCAAAAGGTTTTCATTTGTAGGAAAGGGACATGTCATTTTCTCTTAAAGAGCCACATCGAAAGGGAGGGGGTACTGATTGAAAATGATTTCTCCTCTCTTGGAAACAAGAAAGATTCCTTGACCACTGTTGCTGCCAACTCAAATAGACAGGGAGTGTAGATGAAAGAGGCAGAGTCCCGTCGAAAAGACGTATACTTAGGTTTAGTACAAATGTTAGCGTCAAGTGTAGGGTTGATTAGGATGAGGTTGGATGGGGTTAGTGTGAGTGTCAGCATTAGGGTTGGGGTTTGCTTTAGGGTATGTGTTAGGGATAGGTTAGGCTGAGCACCAGTGCGGGGTTCGGCTTAGGCTCATGGCAACGTTAGTGTTAGGATCAGGGTCAATATTTGCTTTAGGTTTACCTTCACGTCTAAGGTTTAGGTTTAGCTTTAGGTTCAGGCTTAGATGGGCGTTTCCTTTTGGGTGAGTGTTACTGCCCGGGTTATGGTGAGAGTCTCGATGGGGTTAACGTTATCATTTTGCTTAGGGTTATGGTTGGTTTACTTATCCACGTAAACTTTAAGAGAAGAACCTCTCAAATGAGATCCATTCACATTACCATGAAAATGTCCATAAAAATCTTCATCTCTCAGAGATACAAAGACGTATGAAAAGGCAGTCTGTGTATAGTATGAACCTTTGTTTTCTAGCTATAGATCACCTCTGCTTTCCAAACATAGACATGCAAAGAAGACAGCATGTATCAGCAAGAAAGGCCGTTTGGTTGGGACTTGTAAACATAACATGATGTTCAGGCCAGAGAAACGCCTCGGTTTTCTCCACATACAGGGCGCACTCGCCTGAACCTGTACCGCATACTCCCTCAAGGAGAAAGGTAATGGCAAATTACGGTTGTGTGGAATACAATGTCACTTCTACCAAAGATGGCCGTAAGTCGGACTGTGTGTGCAGTACAGCCTCGAATCCCAAGTGTGACTAGCAGATGTGTGATCTGCGCAAAGTAACCTCGTTTTCACACTTTGAAAAGGACCAAAACACAATTCTCAATGTTGTTGTCAAAGATAACACATGACCCGTCTTCTGGGAGAAGAGCGGAAAGGGTGTTCTGTAGCCGTGGGAATCTAAAGTGTTTCTATTGGGAATGCATTGCAGATTTTAAGAATACAAGACAGTCAGATTTGAGAGTAATTACTAAGGTGAATGTTAATTAGAGATTTTTTGCCATTCAAGCATTCTATTAGAGGTAAAAACCTACATGCCTATATAGAAATCATTAAGAAAAAGAGGCTGTGGGCTGATAAGGACTGCATTGTCTCACTTGGGAAGAGGCAGAATGTATTTCACTGTAATCTAACACTCTGAGTAAGTGAACAAGTAGCACAAAACAGGTTAGAGAAATGAATTGCCTATGGCAATAGAGACCACAGGAAATACGATTGTCTCTCTGTAGGGTGAAAATCACTGTTGATCGTGTGAGGAGAGGGCAGAAAGAAAAACAGGTTCCTGGCCAGCACAATTATATATTCTCCTCTGGGAAGAAAATATTCCTCGGCTGTAGGGTTAGTAACGCGAGAAAGAATATGCAGAAGAGTTAAGAAATGAATTGTCTTCCTTCTGTTGGACGCTACTTTCAAATATGATTGTGGATCTCGGGAAAATTCATGAGATCGCTCGGGGTCATTGAGACACCTGCCTTGAATGCCAACTCATGCCAGTGACAATTTAGGTTAAATCAACCTGGTTAGAATGGCACCTATTTTCGGAATGGCATCTCCTAGGCAAGATGACCTTCACATTCACAGAAAAGTAAAAAAGACAATTTGATTATGTAAGGAGTAGGTGATGAGATGTGTCGTTTCCGTATATTTTTCTCACTGGTTCACGAATCAAGCACTGTTGGCCAATAGGGAAAGGGAGATAGGACCGGACTTGGAGAAAAAGATAAAGGGGCAGTAGGAAAGAAGGGTCAAGATCGAGAGTATCGAAGAAAGGAAAACGCCAGCCACTTCTCCTGATAAAGACCACGTAGAAATAATAGAATGGTAATCATTAAGACAGAGCTAGCCGATAAGCAAGTAAACTGACAGTAACAATACTATCTCCTATAATTCAGGTATCATTGGGTTATGCAGCAGCGGGACAAGCCTGGCTGGTAGGAGGAAAAAGGCTACTCATTTGATTAGGCTCTACCTCAGTCTCCTTTGAGAAAAAGAACACCTCATCGATATGAAATGAACAAAATCTGCTATGTCACGGGCGTTTTGTTTTGTGCCACTGGTCCTTTGAACTGCATTGTACCTATCCTGTAAATGGTCAAAATACCAGTGCTCAATAAGAGAAAACTTTATCATTCATGCAGAAGTACCAGTCCCACTAATATGTGGTGAAATTGGCCACGATAAGACCTAAGTTTTAGAAGCAAAGGTTTTTATTTTTGGTGAGGGAAATATCGTTTTCACTTCAAAAGGCACATCGAAACACAAGAAGTACTGATTAGAAATGATTTCTCCTCTTTTGGGAACCCAAGAGATCTTGTGCCACTGTTGCTGCCAACTCAACTAGATGGTTGTGTAGATGAAAGAAGGCAAAGTCCCCTCGGAAGAATATAAATTTAAGGTTTAGTACAAAATTGTTCACCGCGTCACAGTGTTTCATTTACTTAGGATGAGGGTTGGATGGGTTGAGTGTGAGTGTCAGCATTAGGATTCGGGTTTACTTTAGGGTATGTGTTATATTTAGGTTAGGGAACCTTGCACTTCAGAGGTTCCGGCTTAGGCTCATGGCAACATGGTGTGAGCAGATCAGGGTCCATACTAGCTTTAGGAAGTTTACTTCAGGTAGAAGGTTTGGGGTTTGGCAACTTAGTTCAGGCTTGTATGGGCGTACTTCTGTTTAGAGGTGAAGTGTTATTGTCCAGGCCACGTGAGAGTCACCATTAGGGTTAGTTTATCATTTTACTTTAGTTATGTTGGTTTCACTTAGTCACGTAAGCACTTTATAGAAGAACTCTCTCAAATGAGATCCATTCACGTTACCAGGAAAATGTCCATATTATTCTTCATCTCTCAGAGGTGCAAGAGCGTGAAGGCAGTCTGGGGATATTGTGAACCTTTGTTTCTAGCTGATAATTCACCTCTGCTTTCAAAACATAGAGATGCAATAGGAGAGAGCATGTATTAGCAAGAAGAGCCCGTTTGTTGGGACTTGTAGACATGACATGTTGTTCAGGCCAGAGAAACGCCTGGTTTTCTCCACAAGCAGGTGCATTCAACTGAACCTGTAGCACTCACTACTGAGGTAATGGCAAATTACGGGTTGTGGGAACACATGCAATGATGGTTGAATGGGACTGCATGTAGAACTTCTTTCAATCGCAAGTATGACTAGTCGTAACAAGATGTAACTCATAAAGAAGGAACTTTTTCATCAAAGCAAACTGTTTGACAATGGTCATTTGCTGTCAAAGATAAGACATAGCCCTCTCTGGGAGGGGGATGAGCATGAGGTTGTGTAACTCAAGATTGTTTCTATTGGATAAGAATGCATTGGCGCTTTAAGAATACAAGACCCATCAGATTCTTAGGTAAATGTTTAAAGAGAATGTTAACTCAAGAGGGTTTAAGCAACTATGCATCTCTGCTAGCTAATGAAAAACCTACATGTTCATAGAAATAATTAAGAAAAGAGGTTAGGGGCTGGGGTGAGGATATTGTCTCACTTGGGCAGGAGGAGTGTATTCCGACTGTAATTCAAACATGAAAAGACAAGGAAAAATAAAAGGTTAGAGAAATGAATGCCTTGGGCATATAGAGACCACAGAAAGTGCGATTGTTCCTCTGTAGGTGAAATTCACTGTGGATCATGTGTTGAGAGCTTATATTCTCTGGGAAGAGACAAGTCTCCTTACAGTGTTAGTAACACCATTAGAAAAGACAGTGAAAAGGTAAGAGAAAGGAATTATATTCCCTCCTGTTGGATGCCAATTAACAGATTGAGATCTCAATGGGCACAGCAGAGATCGCGGTCACTTTGAGACAAACTGCTTTTATGCTAGACCAATGCGTGGACAGACACTCTCTCGATCAATGAGTTCGAATGGCAAGGCAATATTAGAAGATTTACAAATGAACTTCACTTTCACAGAAAGAACTAATAAGTACAGATTTAATTATGTAAGGGAGTAAGGGTGGAGAGATGCTGTTCTGTATAGAGCCACACCGGTTAACACCCAATCAAGAACTGTTGAGATCATGGAAAGGGGAAGATAGGAGGGAGTGAGACATGAGGAAAGAGTAAGTAGGAAAGAAGTGTCAAGATGGAGAAAGAAGAAATCACAGCCACCTCTCCAGGGGTAAGACCACTTTAGTAGAATAAGCATAATTAAGACAGAGCTAGCAGAGAAGAAACAGAGTTCATGGCCAGCACAAATTATAACTAATAAGCAGGCTCTCTGTGTAAATTCAATAATGTGCATATGGACATGCATGGTGTAGGATTAAAAAATACTATCATTTTCAAATAGATTCTTTTGTCTCCTGAGATAGAGTACACTAATTCATATGAGCATGAACAAGAAACTGCTTGACAGAAATGCGTTTTGTATTAAAATCACAGGTCCCTTGAACTTTAATTGTACCTATCCTAGTGAATGTGGAAGTCTCTTCTTTTGCTTAGAGATAGCTTTATCATTCTTGCAGAAGGTGCCAGTTACACTACAATGTATTGAAATTGTCCACGATAAGATGTATATTTAGAACAAAATGTTTTCAGTTCTAGGTGGTAGATGCCGTTTTCACTTAAAAGTTTAGTTAATTTAAGAGAGGGCACTGATTAGAAATGAGCCCTTTTTGGAAACAAGAAAGACCTTGACTATTGTTGCTGCAAGTTCAAATCACAGTGAGGGTAGATGTGAGCATGCAACGTCCTCTTGTAGTGGGCAAACACTTAGGTTAAGGCCACAAAGGTTGGGGTGGTGGAGGGATTATATGATTTCAGCATGATGAGGGTTGGATAGGTTTAGTGTGAGCAGCCAAGCATTAGGTTGGCCTTTGCTTTAGGGTATGTGTGTTAGGGGTTATGTTAGGGTTAGCAGCAGTTTGGGAGGTCCTCGGGGTTAGGTTCATGACAAATAATAGTGTTAGGGATCAGGATCAATATTAGGTTTAGGTTTACGCTTAGGTATATGTTTACGCTTAGCCTCTAGGTTCAGGTTTAGGTGGGGCTGATCCTTTGGTAAGAGGTAGGCTACAGCCCGGGAAGGCTGAGAGTCAGATTAGGTTTAGCTGCTATCATTTTAAGTAGGTTTTAAGTTGGTTTACTTATCCATGTAAATCCTTGAAAGAACACTTGTATGAGATACATTTAGTTACCAAGGAAACACAAACACCTTCATCCTCAGATGCAAAGACATAGGAATGGAAGTCTGTAGAATAATATGAACTTCGCTGCCTTGATGACTACTCAGTTTCCTCTCCAAACACAGACTCTGTAAAGAAGAGAGCATGTATTATTTAAGAAAGGCTGCTTTTTTTTTTGGGACTTAAAATATGATACATGTTCACTAGAGAAACATATTCTAGCTCTTCTAACATACAGGCTACTTACTCTAGAACCTGTACCCACATACCCTCAAGAGGAAAGGTAATGGCAAACAGGATGGTGTGGAATTATAACACAATGTCACTTTACCAAAGATGGCTATGAGACTTTGTGTGCAGGATCGCTTAATAGCAGGAAGAAGAGGTAAACTCGCATGTTATTAACTGTTCCTCACGCCTGGGAAAGACACCAAACACAATGTGTGCTCAATGTTGCTGTCAAAGATAAGACATGCCCCATATCCCCTAGAGAAGAGTGAAAGAATTCCCAGCCGGGGGAATCGAAGACTGTTTTACTTTGATAGGAATGCACAGATTTATATACAAGACCATCAGATTTTAGAGTATAATTACTAAGGAGAGCATCTGATAGTGTTGCAAACATGTATCTTATTAGCCGTGAAAACCCACATGACTATATAGAAATAATTAAAAAAAGAGGAGGCTATGGGCTGGTAAGGACTGCATTGTCTCACTTGGGAAGGAGGCAGACTGTATTTCAACTGTAATCCCAACTAAAAGGAACAAGGAAAAATAACAGGTTAGAGAAATGAACAGCTATTGGCAATAGAGACCACAGAAGTACCATTGTCTCTCTCTCAGGAGAAAATCGGTTGATCATGTGAGATGAGGGCCGAAGAAGAAAACGAGTTCCTGGCCAGCACATTATATGTTCTTCTCTGGGAAGAGAGCAAGACCCCTTGGACAGTAGTTAGGGCGTGAATAGTAAGAACAGGTGCAGAAATGTAAGAGAAATGAATTGTCTTCCTCCAGTTGGACGCCACTTCAAATGTAACTGTAGATCTCAAAGGGAAAATTCATGAGATCGCTGTGTCATTGACACTTCACACTGCCTGAATGCTGACTCATGCCCGAGTGACAATGGTTCAACCAACTCTGTCTGAATGGTAGCATATTCCGAAGGAATCGCATTCTTCTAGGCAAGATGACCTTCACGTCAGCAGAAAGGCAAAAGGGGCAGATTTATTATGTAAGGAGAGATAATGGGATATTTCGTTCGTATAGTTTTCTCACACTGATTAACGAATCAAGCACTGTTTGGCCAATAGGAAAGCAAAACAGGAGGACTAGAGACAAGAAGGATTTTGAAAAATAGAAGAGAAGAGATCAGGATGGAGATTCTCAGAGAGAAGCAATGCCAGCCGCTTCTCCCAGGAGCCACGTGGAAATACATAGAATTGGGTTAATCATTAAGCCATGAGCTAACCGATAAGAAACGAGTGCCCTGGCCAGGGACAATTATATCTGATCTAGAGGGTCTCTGTGTGTTCATTGGGTTGTACAGCATTGTGCAGGACAAAACCTGCCGGCAGGAGGAAAATGGCTACTCATTTCAAAAAGCTCTGCCTCGTCTCCTCTAGGAGAAAGTTATAGAACACCTCCATCGATATGACATGAACAAGAGAACTGCTTGACAGAAATGCTTATTTATTTTTAAACCACCTGGTCCTTTAACTTCCATTGTACCTATCCCTGTGAATGTTGAAGTTCCTTGCTTAGTAAGCTCCTATCGTTCTTCAGAAGGTGCCAGTAGCACTACAATGTAATTGAAATTGCCCACGGGGTAGATGTGCAAGTTTAGAACAAAAGGTTGTTCATTGTAGGAAAAGGACAAGTCATTTTCACTTAAAGAGCCACATCGAAAGAGAGGGGAGTACTGATTAGAAATGATTTCTCCTCTCTTGGAAATAAGAAAGATTTCTTGACCAATGTTGCTGCCAACCCAAATTGACAGGGAGTGTAGAGAAGTAAAAGAGTCCCTTAATAATCGTGATACTTAGGTTTAGTCAAGCAAAGGTTAGCGTCTAGTTTAGGATTATATTAGGTTTGGAGGGTGTGATAGGGTTAGTGTGAGTGTCAGCATTAAGGTGTGGTTTGCTTTAGTGTATGTTTTAGGGTTAGGTTAGGGTTAGCATGAGTGTGAGGTTCCGGCTTAGGCTCATGACAACATTAGTGTTAGGATCCCAGTCAATAGGTTTTAAGTTTACCTTCACATATATGGTTTGTGTTTAGCTTTAGGTTCAGGCTTAGATAAGTGCTTTCCTTTGGGTTAGTGTTACTGCCCGAGGTTATGGTGAGAGTCACAATTAGGGTTCACCTTATCATTTTGCTTAGGGTTGGTTGTTATTTACTTATCCACGTAAACTTTGAAGAAGAACCTCTCATGGATCCATTCACGTTACCATAGGTATGTCCATAAAAATCTTCATCTCCTTTCACAGATGCAAAGACTAGGAAATGGGTCTGTGTATGATATAAACCTTTATTTTCTAGCTGATGAAGAACACCTCTACTTTCCAAACATAGACATGCAAAGAAGAGAGCATGTATTTGCAAGAAAAGGCCGTTTGGTTAGGACTTGTAAACATGACATGATGTTCAGGCCAGGGAAACGCCTCGGTTTTCTCCACATACAGGGCACTCGCCTGAACCTGTCCCGTATACTCCCTCAAGGGGAAAGGTAATGGCAAATTACGGTTGTGTGGAATACAATGTCACTTCTACCAAAGATGGCCGTAGGTCGAACTGTGTGTGCAGTACGGCTTTCGAATCGCAAGTGTGACTAGCAGATGTGTGATCTCAAACAAGTAACTTCGTTTTCACACTTTGAAAGGGAACCAAAACACAATGCTCAATGTTGTTGTCAAAGATAACACATGACCCGTCTTCCGGGAGAAGAGCGGAAAGAATTCTGTAGCCGTGGGGAATCGAAGAGTGTTTCTACTGGATAGGAATGCATTGCAGTTTTAAGAATACAAGACCGTCAGGTTTGAGAGAGTAATTACCAAGGTGAATGTTAATTCGAGATTTTTTTTTGCCATTCAGGCATTCTATTCGCGGTGAAAAAACCTACATGCCTATATGAAATCATTAAGAAAAGAGGGAGGCTGTGGGCTGATAAGGACTGCATTGTCTCACTTGGGAAGGAGGCAGGATGTATTTGACTCTAATACCAATATGAAAGGAACAAGGAAAATGAAGGATTAGAGAAATGAATTGCCTGTGGTAACAGAGACCACAGAATGTACGATTGTCTCTCTGTAGGTGAAAATCACTGTTGATCGTGTGAGGATGAGGGCAGAAAGAAGAAACGAGTTCCTGGCCAGCACAATTATATGTTCTTCTCTGGGAAGAGCAGCAAGATCCCCTTGGACAGTAGTCAGTAACGCGAATAGAAAGAACAGTGCAGAAAGGTAAGAGAAATGAATTGACTTCCTCCTGTTGGACGCCACTCAAATATGATTGTAGATCTCAACGGGAAAATTGATGAGATCGCTCGTGGTCATTGAGACACACTGCCTTGAATGCTAACTCATGCCAGCGAGTGACACTGGTTCGACCATCTGTTTGAATGGCAAGTATATTCGGAAGGAATGGCATCTTCTAGCAAGATGACATTCAGGTTCACAGAAAAGCAAAAGGGGCAGATTTGATTATGTAAGGAGTAGGTGATGGGAGAATTTCGTTCCCGTATATTTTTCTCACACTGGTTAGCGAATCAAGCACTGTTTGCCAATAGGAAAGCAAGACAGGAGAGACTAGGAGACAAGGAGGAAAGAGGCAGTAGGGAAAGAAGGGTCAAGATGGAGAGTCTACAGAAAGAAGAAACGTCAGCCGCTTCTCCCTGGTAAGACCACGTGGAAATACATAGAATTGGGTTAATCATTAAGACAGGGCTAGCCGATAGGCAGGTTCCTGGCCAGCACAATTATATCTACTACAGGGTCTCTGTGTGTTCATTGGGTTGTGCAGCAGCGGGACGAGCCTCACGGCAGGAGGAAAAATGCTACTCATTTCAAAAACGTCTCCTTAATCTCCTCTAGGAGAAAAAGAACACCTCCATCGATATGACATGAACAAGAAACTGCTTGACACAAAGGCGTTTTGTTTTAAAACCACTGGTCCTTTGAACTTCCATTGTACCTATCCCTGTGAATGTCGAAGTTCCGTGCTTAGAGAAAGCTTTATCATTCTTCAGAAGGTGCCAGTTACACTACAATGTATTGAAATTGCCACGGTAAGATGTAAGTTTAGAGCAAAGGTTTTCATTTGTAGGAAAGGGACATGTCATTTTTCTCTTAAAGAGCCACATCGAAAAGAGAGGGGAGTACTGATTAGAAAATGATTTCTCCTCTCTTGGAAACAAGAAAGATTCCTTGACCACTGTTGCTGCCAACTCAAATAGACAGGGAGTGTAGATGAAAGAAGGCAGAGTCCCGTCGAGACGTATACTTGAGGTTTAGTACAAATGTTAGCGTCAAGTGTAGGGTTACGATTGGGATGAGGGTTGGATAGGGTTAGTGTGAGTGTCAGCATTAGGGTTGGGGTTTGCTTTAGGGTATGTGTTAGGGATAGGTTAGGGTTAGCACCAGTGCCAGGTTCCGGCTTAGGCTCATGGCAACGGTAGTGTTAGGATCAGGGTCAATATTTGCTTTAGGTTTACCTTCACGTATCAAGGTTTAGGTTTAGCTTTAGGTTCAGGCTTAGATGGGGCGTTTCCTTTTTGGTGAGTGTTACTGCCCGGGTTATGGTGAGAGGTCAGGATTAGGGTTAGCGTTATCATTTTGCTTAGGGTTATGGTTGGTTTACTTATCCCACGTAAACTTTAAAGAAGAACCTCTCAAATGAGATCCGTTCACGTTACCATGAAAATGTCCACAAACATCTTCATCTCTCAGAGATGCAAAGACGTATTAAAAGGCAGTCTGTGTATGATATGAACCTTTGTTTTCTAGCTGATAGAACACCTCTGCTTTCCAAACATAGACATGCAAAGGGAGCATGTATTCAGCAAGAAAGGCCGTTTGGTTGGGACTTGTAAACATGACATGATGTTCAGGCCAGGAGAAACGCCTCAAGTTTCCTCCTACACAGGCGCACTGGATCCTGAACCTGTACATACTCCCTCAAGGAGAAAGGTAATGGCAAATTACGGTTGTGTGGAATACAATGTCACTTCTACCAAAGATGGCCGTAAGTCAGACTGTGTGTGGCAGTACAGCTTTGGATCGCAAGTGTGACTAGCAGATGTGTGATCTCGCAAAGATCACACGAAAAGGAAACAAAACACAATGCTCAATGTTGTTGTCAAAGATAACACATGACCCGTCTTCCGGGAGAAGAGCGGAAAGAATTCTGTAGCCGTGGGAATCGAAGAGTGTTTCTACTGGATAGGAATGCATTGCGGATTTTAAGAATACAAGACCGTCAGATTTGGAGAGTAATTACCAAGGTGAATGTTAATTCGGATTTTTGCCATTCAGGCATTCTATTCTCGCGGTGAAACAACCTACATGCCTATATAGAAATCATTAAGAAAGAGGGAGGCTGTGGGCTGATAAGGACTGCATTGTCTCACTTGGGAAGGAGGCAGGATGTATTTCGACTGTAATCCCAACATGAAAGGAACAAGGAAAAATAACAGGTTAGAGAAATGAATTGCCTTTGGCAATAGAGACCACAGGAAGTCGATTGTCTCTCTGTAGGTGAAAATCACTGTTGATCGTGTGAGGATGAGGGCAGAAGAAGAAACGAGTTCCGCCAGCACAATTATATGTTCTTCTCTGGGAAGAGCAGCAAGATCCCCTTGGACAGTAGTCAGTAACGCGAATAGAAAGAACAGTGCAGAAAGGTAAGAGAAATGAATTGACTTCCTCCTGTTGGACGCCACTTCAAATGTGGTTGTAGATCTCAACGGGAAAATTGATGAGATCGCTCGCGGTCATTTGAGACACACTGCCTTGAATGCTAACTCATGCCAGCCCGAGTGACACTGGTTCGACCACTCTGTCTGAATGGCAACTAGAGTTCGGAAGGAATGGCATCTTCTAGGCAAGATGACCTTCACGTTCAGAGAAAGGCAAAAGGGGCAGATTTGATTATGTAGGGAGTAGGTGATGGGAGATTTCGTTCCGTATATTTTTCTCACACTGGTTAATCTAATCAAGCACTGTTTGCCAATAGGAAAGCAAGACAGGAGAGACTAGGAGACAAGGAGGAAAGAGGCAGTAGGAAAGAAGGGTCAAGATGGAGAGTCTGCAGAAAGAAGAAACGCCAGCCGCTTCTCCCCTGGTAAGACCACGTGGAAATACATAGAAATGGGTTAATAATTAAGACAGAGCTAGCCAATAAGAAACTAGATCCTGGGCAGCACTATTTTATCTTATACAGGGTCGATGTGTGTTCATTGGGTTGTGCAGCAGTGGGACGAGCCTGGCGGCAGGAGAAAAAAGGATACTCATTTCAAAAAGCTCTGCCTCGTCTCCTCTAGGAGAAACGTGAACACCTCCATCGATATGACATGAACAAGAAACTGCTTGACACAAAGGCGTTTTGTTTTAAAACCACTGGTCCTTTGAACTTCCATTGTGCCCCTATCCCTGTGAATGTCGAAGTTCCATGCTTAGAGAAAGCTTTATCATTCTTCAGAAGGTGCCAGTTACACTACAATGTATTGAAATTGCCCACGGTAAGATGTAAGTTTAGAGCAAAAGGTTTTCATTTGTAGGAAAGGGACATGTCATTTTCTCTTAAAGAGCCACATCGAAAAGAGAGGGAGTACTGATTAGAAATGATTTCTCCTCTCTTGGAAACAAGAAAGATTCCTTAACCACTGTTGCTGCCAACTCAAATAGACAGGGAGTGTAGATGAAAGAAGGCAGAGTCCCGTCGAAAAGGATGTATACTTAGGTTTAGTACAAATGTTAGCGTCAAGTGTAGGATTACGATTAGGATGAGGGTTGGATAGGGTTAGTGTGAGTGTCAGCATTAGGGTTGGGGTTTGCTTTAGGGTATGTGTTAGGGATAGGTTAGGGTTAGCACCAGTGCCAGGTTCCGGCTTAGGCTCATGCCAGCGTTAGTGTTAGGATCAGGGTCAATATTTGCTTTAGGTTTACCTTCACGTATAAGGTTTAGGTTTAGCTTTAGGTTCAGGCTTAGATGGGGCGTTTCCTTTTGGGTGAGTGTTACTGCCCGGGTTGTGGTGAGTCACGATTAGGGTTAGCGTTATCATTTTGCTTAGGGTTATGGTGGTTTACTTATCCGTAAACTTTAAAGAAGAACCTCTCAAATGAGATCCATTCACGTTACCATGAAAATGTCCATAAACATCTTCATCTCAGAGATGCAAGAGACGTATGAAAAGGCAGTCTGTGTATGATATGAACCTTTGTTTTTCTAGCTGATAGAACACCTCTGCTTTCCAAACATAGACATGCAAAGAAGACAGCATGTATCAACAAGAAGGCCGTTTGGTTGGGACTTGTAAACATGACATGATGTTCAGGCCAGAGAAACGCCTCGGTTTTCCTCCACTATACAAGATACTCCCTGAACCTGTACCGCATACTCCCTCAAGGAGAAAGGTAATGGCAAATTACGGTTGTGTGGAATACAATGTCACTTCTACCAAAGATGGCCGTAGGTCTGACTGTGTGTGCAGTACAGCTTTCGAATCGCAAGTGTGACTAGCAGATGTGTGATCTCGCAAAGTAACTTCGTTTCACACTTTGAAAAGGAACCAAAACACAATGCTCAATGTTGTTGTCAAAGATAACACATGACCCGTCTTCCGGGAGAAGATGGGAAAGAATTCTGTAGCCGTGGGGAATCGAAGAGTGTTTCTACTGGATAGGAATGCATTGCGGATTTTAAGAATACAAGACCGTCAGATTTGAGAGTAATTACCAAGGTGAATGTTAATTCGAGATTTTTTGCCATTCAGGCATTCTATTCGCATGTGAAAAAACCTACATGCCTATATAGGAAATCATTAAGAAAAAGAGGAGGCTGTGGGCTGATAAGGACTGCATTGTCTCACTTGGGAAGGAGGCAGGATGTATTTCGACTGTAATCCCAACATGAAAGGAACAAGGAAAAATAACAGGTTAGAGAAATGAATTGCCTTTGGCAATAGCGACCCACAGGAAGTACGATTGTCTCTCTGTAGGTGAAAATCACTGTTGATCGTGTGAGGATGAGGGCAGAAAGAAGAAACGAGTTCCTGGCCAGCACAATTATATGTTCTTCTCTGGGGAAGAGCAGCAAGATCCCCTTGGACAGTAGTCAGTAGCAACGAAGAGAAAGAACAGTGCAGAAAGGTAAGAGAAATGAATTGACTTCCTCCTGTTGGACGCCACTTCAAATGTGATTGTAGATCTCAACGGGAAAATTGATGAGATCGCTCACAGGTCATTGAGACCACACTGCCTTGAATGCTAACTCATGCCAGCGAGTGACACTGGTTCAACCACTCTGTCTGAATGGCAACTATATTCGGAAGGAATTGGCATCTTCTGAGGCAAGGAATGACCTTCACTGTTCAGAGAAAGGCAAAAGGGCAGATTTGATTATGTAAGAGTAGGTGATGGGAGATTTCGTTCCGTATATTTTTCTCAGCACTGGTTAATGAATCAAGCACTGTTTGCCAATAGGAAAGCAAGACAGGAGAGACTAGGGAGACAAGGAGGAAAGAGGCAGTAGGGAAAGAAGGGTCAAGATGGAGAGTCTGCAGAAAGGAGAAATCGCCAGCCGCTTCTCTCCCTGGTAAGACCACGTGGAAATGCATAGAATTGGGTTAATCATTAAGACAGAGCTAGCCGATAAGGCTAGTTCCTGGCCAGCACAATTATATCTACTACAGGGTCTCTGTGTTTCATTGGGTTGTGCAGCAGCGGGACGAGCCTGGCGGCAGGAGGAAAAGGCTACTCATTTCAAAAGCTCTGCTCGTCTCCTCTAGGAGAAAAAGAACACCTCCATCGATATGACATGAACAAGAAACTGCTTGACACAAAAGGCGTTTTGTTTTAAAACCACTGGTCCTTTGAACTTCCATTGTACCTATCCCTATGAATGTCGTAGTTCCGTGCTTAGAGAAAGCTTTATCATTCTTCAGAAGGTGCCAGTTACACTACAATGTATTGAAATTGCCCACGGTAAGATGTAAGTTTAGAGCAAAAGGTTTTCATTTGTAGGAAAGGGACATGTCATTTTCTCTTAAAGAGCCACATCGAAAAGAGAGGAGTACTGATTAGAAATGATTTCTCCTCTCTTGGAAACAAGAAAGATTCCTGACCACTGTTGCTGCCAACTCAAATAGACAGGGAGTGTAGATGAAAGAGGCAGAGTCCCGTCGAAAGATGGGTATACTTAGGTTTAGTACAAATGTTAGCGTCAAGTGTAGGGTTGCGATTAGGATGAGGGTTGGATAGGGTTAGTGTGAGTGTCAGCATTAGGGTTGGGGTTTGCTTTAGGGTATGTGTTAGGGATAAGTTAGGGTTAGCACCAGTGCCAGGTTCCGGCTTAGGCTCATGGCAACGTTAGTGTTAGGATCAGGGTCAATATTTGCTTTAGGTTTACCTTCACGTATAAGGTTTAGAGTTTAGCTTTTAGGTTCAGGCTTAGATGGGGCGTTTCCTTTTTGGGTGAGTGTTACTGCCCGGGTTATGGTGAGAGTCACGATTAGGGTTGAGCGTTATCATTTTGCTTAGGGTTATGGTTGGTTTACTTATCCACGTAAACTTTAAAGAAGAACCTCTCAAATGAGATCCATTCACATTACCATGAAAATGTCCATAAAAATCTTCATCTCTCAGAGATGCAAAGACGTATGAAAAGGCAGTCTGTGTATGATATGAACCTTTGTTTTCTACCTGATAGAACACCTCTGCTTTCCAAACATAGACATGCAAAGAAGACAGCATGGTATCAGCAAGAAAGGCCGTTTGGTTGGGGACTTGTAAACATGACATGATGTTCAGGCCAGAGAAACGCCTCGGTTTTCTCCACATACAGGCGCACTCGCCTGAACCTGTACATACTCCCTCAAGGAGAAAGGTAATGGCAAATTACGGTTGTGTGGAATACAATGTCACTTCTACCAAAGATGGCCGTAAGTCTGACTGTGTGTGCAGTACAGCTTTCGAATCGCAAGTGTGACTAGCAGATGTGTGATCTAGCAAAGAAGTAACTTCGTTTTCACACTTTGAAAAGGAACCAAAACACAATGCTCAATGTTGTTGTCAAAGATAACACATGACCCGTCTTCCGGGAGAAGAGCGGAAAGAATTCTGTAGCCGTGGGGAATCGAAGAGTGTTTCTACTGGATAGGAATGCATTGCGGATTTAAGAATACAAGACCGTCAGATTTGAGAGTAATTACCAAGGTGAATGTTAATTCGAGATTTTTTGTCCATTCAGGCATTCTATTCGCGGTGAAAAAACCTACATGCCTATATAGAAATCATTAAGAAAAGAGGAGGCTGTGGGCTGATAAGGACTGCATTGTCTCACTTGGGAAGGAGGCAGGATGTATTTCGACTGTAATCCCAACATGAAAGGAACATGGAAAAATTAACAGGTTAGAGAAATGGATGCCTTTGGCAATAGAGACCACAGGAAGTACGATTGTCTCTCTGTAGGTGAAAATCACTGTTGATCGTGTGAGGATGAGGGCAGAAAGAAGACGCAGTTCCTGGCCAGCACAATTATATGTTCTTCTCTGGGAAGAGCAGCAAGATCCCTTGGACAGTAGTCAGTAATGGCGAATAGAAAGAACAGTGCAGAAAGGTAAGAGAAATGAATTGACTTCCTCCTGTTGGACGCCACTTCAAATGTGATTGTAGATCTCAACGGGAAAATTGATGAGATCGCTCCCGGTCATTGAGACACACTGCCTTGAATGCAACTCATGCCAGCGAGTGACACTGGTTCGACCACTCTGTCTGAATGGCAACTATATTCGGAAGGAATGGCATCTTCTAGGCAAAGATGACCTTCACGTTCAGAGAAAGGCAAAAGGGCAGATTTGATTATGTAAGGAGTAGGTGATGGGAGATTTCGTTCCGTATATTTTTCTCACACTGGTTAACGAATCAAGCACTGTTTGCCAATAGGAAAGCAAGACAGGAGAGACTAGGAGACAAGGAGGAAAGAGGCAGGAGGAAAAGAAGGGTCAAGATGGAGAGTCTGCAGAAAGAAGAAACGCCAGCCGCTTCTCCCTGGTAAGACCACGTGGAAATACATAGAATTGGGTTAATCATTAAGACAGAGCTAGCCGATAAGAAGCGAGTTCCTGGCCAGCACAATTATATCTACTACAGGGTCTCTGTGTGTTCATTGGGTTGTGCAGCAGCGGGACGAGCCTCGCGGCAGGAGGGAAAAGGCTACTCATTTCAAAAAGCTCTGCCTCGTCTCCTCTAGGAGAAAAAGAACACCTCCATCGATATGACATGAACAAGAAACTGCTTGACACAAAGGCGTTTTGTTTTAAAACCACTGGTCCTTTGAACTTCCATTGTACCTATCCCTGTGAATGTCGAAGTTCCGTGCTTAGAGAAAGCTTTATCATTCTTCAGAAGGTGCCAGTTACACTACAATGTATTGAAATTGCCCACGGTAAGATGTAAGTTTAGAGCAAAAGGTTTTCATTTGTAGGAAAGGGACATGTCATTTTTCTCTTAAAGAGCCACATCGGAAAGAGAGGGAGTACTGGATTAGAAATGATTTCTCCTCTCTTGGAAACAAGAAAGATTCCTTGACCACTGTTGCTCCCAACTCAAATAGACAGGGAGTGTAGATGAAAGAAGGCAGAGTCCCGTCGAAAAGACGTATACTTAGGTTTAGTACAAATGTTAGCGTCAAGTGTAGGGTTTCGATTAGGATGAGGGTTGGATAGGGTTAGTGTGAGTGTCAGCATTAGGGTTGGGGTTTGCTTTAGGGTATGTGTTAGGGATAGGTTAGGGTTAGCACCAGTGCCAGGTTCCGGCTTAGGCTCATGGCAACGTTAGTGTTAGGATCAGGGTCAATATTTGCTTTAGGTTTACCTTCACGTATAAGGTTTAGGTTTAGCTTTAGGTTCAGGCTTAGATGGGGCGTTTCCTTTTGGGTGAGTGTTACTGCCCGGGTTATGGTGAGAGTCACGATTAGGGTTAGCGTTATCATTTTGCTTAGGGTTATGGTTGGTTTACTTATCCACGTAAACTTTAAAGAAGAACCTCTCAAATGAGATCCATTCACATTACCATGAAAATGTCCATAAAAATCTTCATCTCTCAGAGATGCAAAGACGTATGAAAAGGCAGTCTGTGTATGATATGAACCTTTGTTTTCTAGCTGATAGAACACCTCTGCTTTCCAAACATAGACATGCAAAGAAGACAGCATGTATCAGCAAGAAAGGCCGTTTGGTTGGGACTTGTAAACATGACATGATGTTCAGGCCAGAGAAACGCCTCGGTTTTCTCCACATACAGGCGCACTCGCCTGAACCTGTACCGCATACTCCCTCAAGGAGAAAGGTAATGGCAAATTACGGTTGTGTGGAATACAATGTCACTTCTACCAAAGATGGCCGTAGGTCGGACTGTGTGTGCAGTACAGCTTTCGAATCGCAAGTGTGACTAGCAGATGTGTGATCTCGCAAAGAAGTAACTTCGTTTTCACACTTTGAAAAGGAACCAAAACACAATGCTCAATGTTGTTGTCAAAGATAACACATGACCCGTCTTCCGGGGAGAAGAGCGGAAAGAATTCTGTAGCCGTGGGAATCGAAGAGTGTTTCTACTGGATAGGAATGCATTGCGGATTTTAAGAATACAAGACCGTCAGATTTGAGAGTAATTACCAAGGTGAATGTTAATTCGAGATTTTTTGCCATTCAGGCATTCTATTCAGCGTGAAAAAACCTACATGCCTATATAGAAATCATTAAGAAAAGAGGAGGCTGTGGGCTGATAAGGACTGCATTGTCTCACTTGGGAAGGAGGCAGGATGTATTTCGACTGTAATCCCAACATGAAAGGAACAAGGAAAAATAACAGGTTAGAGAAATGAATTGCCTTTGGCAATAGAGACCACAGGAAGTACGATTGTCTCTCTGTAGGTGAAAATCACTGTTGATCGTGTGAGGATGAGGGCAGAAAGAAGAAACGAGTTCCTGGCCAGCACAATTATATGTTCTTCTCTGGGAAGAGCAGCAAGATCCCCCTTGGACAGTAGTCAGTAACGCGAATAGAAAGAACAGTGCAGAAAGGTAAGAGAAATGAATTGACTTCCCTCCTGTTGGACGCCACTTCAAATGTGATTGTAGATCTCAACGGGAAAATTGATGAGATCGCTCGCGGTCATTGAGACACACTGCCTTGAATGCTAACTCATGCCAGCGAGTGACACTGGTTCGACCACTCTGTCTGAATGGCAACTATATTCGGAAGGAATGGCATCTTCTAGGCAAGATGACCTTCACGTTCAGAGAAAGGCAAAAGGGGCAGATTTGATTATGTAAGGAGTAGGTGATGGGAGATTTCGTTCCGTATATTTTTCTCACACTGGTTAACGAATCAAGCACTGTTTGCCAATAGGAAAGCAAGACAGGAGAGACTAGGAGACAAGGAGGAAAGAGGCAGTAGGAAAGAAGGGTCAAGATGGAGAGTCTGCAGAAAGAAGAAACGCCAGCCGCTTCTCCCTGGTAAGACCACGTGGAAATACATAGAATTGGGTTAATCATTAAGACAGAGCTAGCCGATAAGAAGCGAGTTCCTGGCCAGCACAATTATATCTACTACAGGGTCTCTGTGTGTTCATTGGGTTGTGCAGCAGCGGGACGAGCCTGGCGGCAGGAGGAAAAAGGCTACTCATTTCAAAAAGCTCTGCCTCGTCTCCTCTAGGAGACACCTCCATCGATATGACATGAACAAGAAACTGCTTGACACAAAGGCGTTTTGTTTTAAAACCACTGGTCCTTTGAACTTCCATTGTACCTATCCCTGTGAATGTCGAAGTTCCGTGCTTAGAGAAAGCTTTATCATTCTTCAGAAGGTGCCAGTTACACTACAATGTATTGAAATTGCCCACGGTAAGATGTAAGTTTAGAGCAAAAGGTTTTCATTTGTAGGAAAGGGACATGTCATTTTCTCTTAAAGAGCCACATCGAAAAGAGAGGGAGTACTGATTAGAAATGATTTCTCCTCTCTTGGAAACAAGAAAGATTCCTTGACCACTGTTGCTGCCAACTCAAATAGACAGGGAGTGTAGATGAAAGAAGGCAGAGTCCCGTCGAAAAGACGTATACTTAGGTTTAGTACAAATGTTAGCGTCAAGTGTAGGGTTACGATTAGGATGAGGGTTGGATAGGGTTAGTGTGAGTGTCAGCATTAGGGTTGGGGTTTGCTTTAGGGTATGTGTTAGGGATAGGTTAGGGGTTAGCACCAGTGCCAGGTTCCGGCTTAGGCTCATGGCAACGTTAGTGTTAGGATCAGGGTCAATATTTGCTTTAGGTTTACCTTCACGTATAAGGTTTAGGTTTAGCTTTAGGTTCAGGCTTAGATGGGGCGTTTCCTTTTGGGTGAGTGTTACTGCCCGGGTTATGGTGAGAGTCACGATTAGGGTTAGCGTTATCATTTTGCTTAGGGTTATGGTTGGTTTACTTATCCACGTAAACTTTAAAGAAGAACCTCTCAAATGAGATCCATTCACGTTACCATGAAAATGTCCACAAACATCTTCATCTCTCAGAGATGCAAAGACGTATGAAAAGGCAGTCTGTGTATGATATGAACCTTTGTTTTCTAGCTGATAGAACACCTCTGCTTTCCAAACATAGACATGCAAAGAAGACAGCATGTATCAGCAAGAAAGGCCGTTTGGTTGGGACTTGTAAACATGACATGATGTTCAGGCCAGAGAAACGCCTCGGTTTTCTCCACATACAGGCGCACTCGCCTGAACCTGTACCCCATACTCCCTCAAGGAGAAAGGTAATGGCAAATTACGGTTGTGTGGAATACAATGTCACTTCTACCAAAGATGGCCGTAGGTCTGACTGTGTGCAGTACAGCTTTCGAATCGCAAGTGTGACTAGCAGATGTGTGATCTCGCAAAGAAGTAACTTCGCTTTCACACTTTGAAAAGGAACCAAAACACAATGCTCAATGTTGTTGTCAAAGATAACACATGACCCGTCTTCCGGGAGAAGAGCGGAAAGAATTCTGTAGCCGTGGGAATCGAAGAGTGTTTCTACTGGATAGGAATGCATTGCGGATTTTAAGAATACAAGACCGTCAGATTTGAGAGTAATTACCAAGGTGAATGTTAATTCGAGATTTTTTTGCCATTCAGGCATTCTATTCGCGGTGAAAAAACCTACATGCCTATATAGAAATCATTAAGAAAAGAGGAGGCTGTGGGCTGATAAGGACTGCATTGTCTCACTTGGGAAGGAGGCAGGATGTATTTCGACTGTAATCCCAACATGAAAGGAACAAGGAAAAATAACAGGTTAGAGAAATGAATTGCCTTTGGCAATAGAGACCACAGGAAGTACGATTGTCTCTCTGTAGGTGAAAATCACTGTTGATCGTGTGAGGATGAGGGCAGAAAGAAGAAACGAGTTCCTGGCCAGCACAATTATATGTTCTTCTCTGGGAAGAGCAGCAAGATCCCCTTGGACAGTAGTCAGTAACGAATAGAAAGAACAGTGCAGAAAGGTAAGAGAAATGAATTGACTTCCTCCTGTTGGACGCCACTTCAAATGTGATTGTAGATCTCAACGGGAAAATTGATGAGATCGCTCGCGGTCATTGAGACACACTGCCTTGAATGCTAACTCATGCCAGCGAGTGACACTGGTTCGACCACTCTGTCTGAATGGCAACTATATTCGGAAGGAATGGCATCTTCTAGGCAAGATGACCTTCACGTTCAGAGAAAGGCAAAAGGGGCAGATTTGATTATGTAAGGAGTAGGTGATGGGAGATTTCGTTCCCTTATATTTTTCTCACACTGGTTAACGAATCAAGCACTGTTTGCCAATAGGAAAGCAAGACAGGAGAGACTAGGAGACAAGGAGGAAAGAGGCAGTAGGAAAGAAGGGTCAAGATGGAGAGTCTGCAGAAAGAAGAAACGCCAGCCGCTTCTCCCTGGTAAGACCACGTGGAAATACATAGAATTGGGTTAATCATTAAGACAGAGCTAGCCGATAAGAAGCGAGTTCCTGGCCAGCACAATTATATCTACTACAGGGTCTCTGTGTGTTCATTGGGTTGTGCAGCAGCGGGACGAGCCTGGCGGCAGGAGGAAAAAGGCTACTCATTTCAAAAAGCTCTGCCTCGTCTCCTCTAGGAGAAAAAGAACACCTCCATCGATATGACATGAACAAGAAACTGCTTGACACAAAGGCGTTTTGTTTTAAAACCACTGGTCCTTTGAACTTCCATTGTACCTATCCCTGTGAATGTCGAAGTTCCGTGCTTAGAGAAAGCTTTATCATTCTTCAGAAGGTGCCAGTTACACTACAATGTATTGAAATTGCCCACGGTAAGATGTAAGTTTAGAGCAAAAGGTTTTCATTTGTAGGAAAGGGACATGTCATTTTCTCTTAAAGAGCCACATCGAAAAGAGAGGGAGTACTGATTAGAAATGATTTCTCCTCTCTTGGAAACAAGAAAGATTCCTTGACCACTGTTGCTGCCAACTCAAATAGACAGGGAGTGTAGATGAAAGAAGGCAGAGTCCCGTCGAAAAGACGTATACTTAGGTTTAGTACAAATGTTAGCGTCAAGTGTAGGGTTACGATTAGGATGAGGGTTGGATAGGGTTAGTGTGAGTGTCAGCATTAGGGTTGGGGTTTGCTTTAGGGTATGTGTTAGGGATAGGTTAGGGTTAGCACCAGTGCCAGGTTCCGGCTTAGGCTCATGGCAACGTTAGTGTTAGGATCAGGGTCAATATTTGCTTTAGGTTTACCTTCACGTATAAGGTTTAGGTTTAGCTTTAGGTTCAGGCTTAGATGGGGCGTTTCCTTTTGGGTGAGTGTTACTGCCCGGTTACAGTGAGAGTCAGGATTAGGGTTAGCGTTATCATTTTGCTTAGGGTTATGGTTGGTTTACTTATCCACGTAAACTTTAAAGAAGAACCTCTCAAATGAGATCCATTCACGTTACCATGAAAATGTCCATAAACATCTTCATCTCTCAGAGATGCAAAGACGTATGAAAAGGCAGTCTGTGTATGATATGAACCTTTGTTTTCTAGCTGATAGAACACCTCTGCTTTCCAAACATAGACATGCAAAGAAGACAGCATGTATCAGCAAGAAAGGCCGTTTGGTTGGGACTTGTAAACATGACATGATGTTCAGGCCAGAGAAACGCCTCGGTTTTCTCCACATACAGGCGCACTCGCCTGAACCTGTACCCCCATACTCCCTCAAGGAGAAAGGTAATGGCAAATTACGGTTGTGTGGAATACAATGTCACTTCTACCAAAGATGGCCGTAAGTCGGACTGTGTGTGCAGTACAGCTTTCGAATCGCAAGTGTGACTAGCAGATGTGTGATCTCGCAAAGTAACTTCGTTTTCACACTTTGAAAAGGGAACCAAAACACAATGCTCAATGTTGTTGTCAAAGATAACACATGACCCGTCTTCCGGGAGAAGAGCGGAAAGAATTCTGTAGCCGTGGGAATCGAAGAGTGTTTCTACTGGATAGGAATGCATTGCGGATTTTAAGAATACAAGACCGTCAGATTTGAGAGTAATTACCAAGGTGAATGTTAATTCGAGATTTTTTGCCATTCAGGCATTCTATTCGGTGAAAAAACCTACATGCCTATATAGAAATCATTAAGAAAAGAGGAGGCTGTGGGCTGATAAGGACTGCATTGTCTCACTTGGGAAGGAGGCAGGATGTATTTCGACTGTAATCCCAACATGAAAGGAACAAGGAAAAATAACAGGTTAGAGAAATGAATTGCCTTTGGCAATAGAGACCACAGGAAGTACGATTGTCTCTCTGTAGGTGAAAATCACTGTTGATCGTGTGAGGATGAGGGCAGAAAGAAGAAACGAGTTCCTGGCCAGCACAATTATATGTTCTTCTCTGGGAAGAGCAGCAAGATCCCCTTGGACAGTAGTCAGTAACGCGAATAGAAAGAACAGTGCAGAAAGGTAAGAGAAATGAATTGACTTCCTCCTGTTGGACGCCACTTCAAATGTGATTGTAGATCTCAACGGGAAAATTGATGAGATCGCTCGCGGTCATTGAGACACACTGCCTTGAATGCTAACTCATGCCAGCGAGTGACACTGGTTCCGACCACTCTGTCTGAATGGCAACTATATTCGGAAGGAATGGCATCTTCTAGGCAAGATGACCTTCACGTTCAGAGAAAGGCAAAAGGGGCAGATTTGATTATGTAAGGAGTAGGTGATGGGAGATTTCGTTCCGTATATTTTTCTCACACTGGTTAACGAATCAAGCACTGTTTGCCAATAGGAAAGCAAGACAGGAGAGACTAGGGAGACAAGGAGGAAAGAGGCAGTAGGAAAGAAGGGTCAAGATGGAGAGTCTGCAGAAAGAAGAAACGCCAGCCGCTTCTCCCTGGTAAGACCACGTGGAAATACATAGAATTGGGTTAATCATTAAGACAGAGCTAGCCGATAAGAAGCGAGTTCCTGGCCAGCACAATTATATCTACTACAGGGTCTCTGTGTGTTCATTGGGTTGTGCAGCAGCGGGACGAGCCTGGCGGCAGGAGGAAAAAGGCTACTCATTTCAAAAAAAGCTCTGCCTCGTCTCCTCTAGGAGACACCTCCATCGATATGACATGAACAAGAAACTGCTTGACACAAAGGCGTTTTGTTTTAAAACCACTGGTCCTTTGAACTTCCATTGTACCTATCCCTGTGAATGTCGAAGTTCCGTGCTTAGAGAAAGCTTTATCATTCTTCAGAAGGTGCCAGTTACACTACAATGTATTGAAATTGCCCACGGTAAGATGTAAGTTTAGAGCAAAAGGTTTTCATTTGTAGGAAAGGGACATGTCATTTTCTCTTAAAGAGCCACATCGAAAAGAGAGGGAGTACTGATTAGAAATGATTTCTCCTCTCTTGGAAACAAGAAAGATTCCTTGACCACTGTTGCTGCCAACTCAAATAGACAGGGAGTGTAGATGAAAGAAGGCAGAGTCCCGTCGAAAAGACGTATACTTAGGTTTAGTACAAATGTTAGCGTCCAAGTGTAGGGTTACGATTAGGATGAGGTTGGATAGGGTTAGTGTGAGTGTCAGCATTAGGGTTGGGGTTTGCTTTAGGGTATGTGTTAGGGATAGGTTAGGGTTAGCACCAGTGCCAGGTTCCGGCTTAGGCTCATGGCAACGTTAGTGTTAGGGATCAGGGTCAATATTTGCTTTAGGTTTACCTTCACGTATAAGGTTTAGGTTTAGCTTTAGGTTCAGGCTTAGATGGGCGTTTCCTTTTGGGTGAGTGTTACTGCCCGGGTTATGGTGAGGTCACGATTAGGGTTAGCGTTATCATTTTGCTTAGGGTTATGGTTGGTTTTACTTATCCACGTAAACTTTAAAGAAGAACCTCTCAAATGAGATCCATTCACATTACCATGAAAATGTCCATAAAAATCTTCATCTCTCAGAGATGCAAAGACGTATGAAAAGGCAGTCTGTGTATGATATGAACCTTTGTTTTCTAGCTGATAGAACACCTCTGCTTTCCAAACATAGACATGCAAAGAAGACAGCATGTATCAGCAAGAAAGGCCGTTTGGTTGGGACTTGTAAACATGACATGATGTTCAGGCCAGAGAAACGCCTCGGTTTTCTCCACATACAGGCGCACTCGCCTGAACCTGTACCGCATACTCCCTCAAGGAGAAAGGTAATGGCAAATTACGGTTGTGTGGAATACAATGTCACTTCTACCAAAGATGGCCGTAAGTCGGACTGTGTGTGCAGTACAGCTTTCGAATCGCAAGTGTGACTAGCAGATGTGTGATCTCGCAAAGAAGTAACTTCGTTTTCACACTTTGAAAAGGAACCAAAACACAATGCTCAATGTTGTTGTCAAAGATAACACATGACCCGTCTTCCGGGAGAAGAGCGGAAAGAATTCTGTAGCCGTGGGAATCGAAGAGTGTTTCTACTGGATAGGAATGCATTGCGGATTTTAAGAATACAAGACCGTCAGATTTGAGAGTAATTACCAAGGTGAATGTTAATTCGAGATTTTTTTGCCATTCAGGCATTCTATTCGCGGTGAAAAAACCTACATGCCTATATAGAAATCATTAAGAAAAGAGGAGGCTGTGGGCTGATAAGGACTGCATTGTCTCACTTGGGAAGGAGGCAGGATGTATTTCGACTGTAATCCCAACATGAAAGGAACAAGGAAAAAATAACAGGTTAGAGAAATGAATTGCCTTTGGCAATAGAGACCACAGGAAGTACGATTGTCTCTCTGTAGGTGAAAATCACTGTTGATCGTGTGAGGATGAGGGCAGAAAGAAGAAACGAGTTCCTGGCCAGCACAATTATATGTTCTTCTCTGGGAAGAGCAGCAAGATCCCCTTGGACAGTAGTCAGTAACGCGAATAGAAAGAACAGTGCAGAAAGGTAAGAGAAATGAATTGACTTCCTCCTGTTGGACGCCACTTCAAATGTGATTGTAGATCTCAACGGGAAAATTCATGAGATCGCTCGCGGTCATTGAGACACACTGCCTTGAATGCTAACTCATGCCAGCGAGTGACACTGGTTCGACCACTCTGTCTGAATGGCAACTATATTCGGAAGGAATGGCATCTTCTAGGCAAGATGACCTTCACGTTCAGAGAAAAGCAAAGGGGCAGATTTGATTATGTAAGGAGTAGGTGATGGGAGATTTCGTTCCGTATATTTTTCTCACACTGGTTAACGAATCAAGCACTGTTTGCCAATAGGAAAGCAAGACAGGAGAGACTAGGAGACAAGGAGGAAAGAGGCAGTAGGAAAGAAGGGTCAAGATGGAGAGTCTGCAGAAAGAAGAAACGCCAGCCGCTTCTCCCTGGTAAGACCACGTGGAAATACATAGAATTGGGTTAATCATTAAGACAGAGCTAGCCGATAAGAAGCGAGTTCCTGGCCAGCACAATTATATCTACTACAGGGTCTCTGTGTGTTCATTGGGTTGTGCAGCAGCGGGACGAGCCTCGCGGCAGGAGGAAAAAGGCTACTCATTTCAAAAAGCTCTGCCTCGTCTCCTCTAGGAGAAAAAGAACACCTCCATCGATATGACATGAACAAGAAACTGCTTGACACAAAGGCGTTTTGTTTTAAAACCACTGGTCCTTTGAACTTCCATTGTACCTATCCCTGTGAATGTCGAAGTTCCGTGCTTAGAGAAAGCTTTATCATTCTTCAGAAGGTGCCAGTTACACTACAATGTATTGAAATTGCCCACGGTAAGATGTAAGTTTAGAGCAAAAGGTTTTCATTTGTAGGAAAGGGACATGTCATTTTCTCTTAAAGAGCCACATCGAAAAGAGAGGGAGTACTGATTAGAAATGATTTCTCCTCTCTTGGAAACAAGAAAGATTCCTTGACCACTGTTGCTGCCAACTCAAATAGACAGGGAGTGTAGATGAAAGAAGGCAGAGTCCCGTCGAAAAAGACGTATACTTAGGTTTAGTACAAATGTTAGCGTCAAGTGTAGGGTTACGATTAGGATGAGGGTTGGATAGGGTTAGTGTGAGTGTCAGCATTAGGGTTGGGGTTTGCTTTAGGGTATGTGTTAGGGATAGGTTAGGGTTAGCACCAGTGCCAGGTTCCGGCTTAGGCTCATGGCAACGTTAGTGTTGGGATCAGGGTCAATATTTGCTTTAGGTTTACCTTCACGTATAAGGTTTAGGTTTAGCTTTAGGTTCAGGCTTAGATGGGGCGTTTCCTTTTGGGTGAGTGTTACTGCCCGGGTTATGGTGAGAGTCACGATTAGGGTTAGCGTTATCATTTTGCTTAGGGTTATGGTTGGTTTACTTATCCACGTAAACTTTAAAGAAGAACCTCTCAAATGAGATCCATTCACATTACCATGAAAATGTCCATAAAAATCTTCATCTCTCAGAGATGCAAAGACGTATGAAAAGGCAGTCTGTGTATGATATGAACCTTTGTTTTCTACCTGATAGAACACCTCTGCTTTCCAAACATAGACATGCAAAGAAGACAGCATGTATCAGCAAGAAAGGCCGTTTGGTTGGGACTTGTAAACATGACATGATGTTCAGGCCAGAGAAACGCCTCGGTTTTCTCCACATACAGGCGCACTCGCCTGAACCTGTACCGCATACTCCCTCAAGGAGAAAGGTAATGGCAAATTACGGTTGTGTGGAATACAATGTCACTTCTACCAAAGATGGCCGTAAGTCGGACTGTGTGTGCAGTACAGCTTTCGAATCGCAAGTGTGACTAGCAGATGTGTGATCTCGCAAAGAAGTAACTTCGTTTTCACACTTTGAAAAGGAACCAAAACACAATGCTCAATGTTGTTGTCAAAGATAACACATGACCCGTCTTCCGGGAGAAGAGCGGAAAGAATTCTGTAGCCGTGGGAATCGAAGAGTGTTTCTACTGGATAGGAATGCATTGCGGATTTTAAGAATACAAGACCGTCAGATTTGAGAGTAATTACCAAGGTGAATGTTAATTCGAGATTTTTTGCCATTCAGGCATTCTATTCGCGGTGAAAAAACCTACATGCCTATATAGAAATCATTAAGAAAAGAGGAGGCTGTGGGCTGATAAGGACTGCATTGTCTCACTTGGGAAGGAGGCAGGATGTATTTCACTGTAATCCCAACATGAAAGGAACAAGGAAAAATAACAGGTTAGAGAAATGAATTGCCTTTGGCAATAGAGACCACAGGAAGTACGATTGTCTCTCTGTAGGTGAAAATCACTGTTGATCGTGTGAGGATGAGGGCAGAAAGAAGAAACGAGTTCCCTGGCCAGCACAATTATATGTTCTTCTCTGGGAAGAGCAGCAAGATCCCCTTGGACAGTAGTCAGTAACGCGAATAGAAAGAACAGTGCAGAAAGGTAAGAGAAATGAATTGACTTCCTCCTGTTGGACGCCACTTCAAATGTGATTGTAGATCTCAACGGGAAAATTCATGAGATCGCTCGCGGTCATTGAGACACACTGCCTTGAATGCTAACTCATGCCAGCGAGTGACACTGGTTCGACCACTCTGTCTGAATGGCAACTATATTCGGAAGGAATGGCATCTTCTAGGCAAGATGACCTTCACGTTCAGAGAAAGGCAAAAGGGGCAGATTTGATTATGTAAGGAGTAGGTGATGGGAGATTTCGTTCCGTATATTTTTCTCACACTGGTTAACGAATCAAGCACTGTTTGCCAATAGGAAAGCAAGACAGGAGAGACTAGGGAGACAAGGAGGAAAGAGGCAGTAGGAAAGAAGGGTCAAGATGGAGAGTCTGCAGAAAGAAGAAACGCCAGCCGCTTCTCCCTGGTAAGACCACGTGGAAATACATAGAATTGGGTTAATCATTAAGACAGAGCTAGCCGATAAGAAGCGAGTTCCTGGCCAGCACAATTATATCTACTACAGGGTCTCTGTGTGTTCATTGGGTTGTGCAGCAGCGGGACGAGCCTGACGGCAGGAGGAAAAAGGCTACTCATTTCAAAAAGCTCTGCCTCGTCTCCTCTAGGAGAAAAAGAACACCTCCATCGATATGACATGAACAAGAAACTGCTTGACACAAAGGCGTTTTGTTTTAAAACCACTGGTCCTTTGAACTTCCATTGTACCTATCCCTGTGAATGTCGAAGTTCCGTGCTTAGAGAAAGCTTTATCATTCTTCAGAAGGTGCCAGTTACACTACAATGTATTGAAATTGCCCACGATAAGATGTAAGTTTAGAGCAAAAGGTTTTCATTTGTAGGAAAGGGACATGTCATTTTCTCTTAAAGAGCCACATCGAAAAGAGAGGGAGTACTGATTAGAAATGATTTCTCCTCTCTTGGAAACAAGAAAGATTCCTTGACCACTGTTGCTGCCAACTCAAATAGACAGGGAGTGTAGATGAAAGAAGGCAGAGTCCCGTCGAAAAGACGTATACTTAGGTTTAGTACAAATGTTAGCGTCAAGTGTAGGGTTACGATTAGGATGAGGGTTGGATAGGGTTAGTGTGAGTGTCAGCATTAGGGTTGGGGTTTGCTTTAGGGTATGTGTTAGGGATAGGTTAGGGTTAGCACCAGTGCCAGGTTCCGGCTTAGGCTCATGGCAACGTTAGTGTTAGGATCAGGGTCAATATTTGCTTTAGGTTTACCTTCACGTATAAGGTTTAGGTTTAGCTTTAGGTTCAGGCTTAGATGGGGCGTTTCCTTTTGGGTGAGTGTTACTGCCCGGGTTATGGTGAGAGTCACGATTAGGGTTAGCGTTATCATTTTGCTTAGGGTTATGGTTGGTTTACTTATCCACGTAAACTTTAAAGAAGAACCTCTCAAATGAGATCCATTCACATTACCATGAAAATGTCCATAAAAATCTTCATCTCTCAGAGATGCAAAGACGTATGAAAAGGCAGTCTGTGTATGATATGAACCTTTGTTTTCTAGCTGATAGAACACCTCTGCTTTCCAAACATAGACATGCAAAGAAGACAGCATGTATCAGCAAGAAAGGCCGTTTGGTTGGGACTTGTAAACATGACATGATGTTCAGGCCAGAGAAACGCCTCGGTTTTCTCCACATACAGGCGCACTCGCCTGAACCTGTACCGCATACTCCCTCAAGGAGAAAGGTAATGGCAAATTACGGTTGTGTGGAATACAATGTCACTTCTACCAAAGATGGCCGTAGGTCGGACTGTGTGTGCAGTACAGCTTTCGAATCGCAAGTGTGACTAGCAGATGTGTGATCTCGCAAAGATCACACGAAAAGGAAACAAAACACAATGCTCAATGTTGTTGTCAAAGATAACACATGACCCGTCTTCCGGGAGAAGAGCGGAAAGAATTCTGTAGCCGTGGGAATCGAAGAGTGTTTCTACTGGATAGGAATGCATTGCGGATTTTAAGAATACAAGACCGTCAGATTTGAGAGTAATTACCAAGGTGAATGTTAATTCGAGATTTTTTTGCCATTCAGGCATTCTATTCGCGGTGAAAAAACCTACATGCCTATATAGAAATCATTAAGAAAAGAGGAGGCTGTGGGCTGATAAGGACTGCATTGTCTCACTTGGGAAGGAGGCAGGATGTATTTCGACTGTAATCCCAACATGAAAGGAACAAGGAAAAATAACAGGTTAGAGAAATGAATTGCCTTTGGCAATAGAGACCACAGGAAGTACGATTGTCTCTCTGTAGGTGAAAATCACTGTTGATCGTGTGAGGATGAGGGCAGAAAGAAGAAACGAGTTCCTGGCCAGCACAATTATATGTTCTTCTCTGGGAAGAGCAGCAAGATCCCCTTGGACAGTAGTCAGTAACGCGAATAGAAAGAACAGTGCAGAAAGGTAAGAGAAATGAATTGACTTCCTCCTGTTGGACGCCACTTCAAATGTGATTGTAGATCTCAACGGGAAAATTCATGAGATCGCTCGCGGTCATTGAGACACACTGCCTTGAATGCTAACTCATGCCAGCGAGTGACACTGGTTCGAGCCACTCTGTCTGAATGGCAACTATATTCGGAAGGAATGGCATCTTCTAGGCAAGATGACCTTCACGTTCAGAGAAAGGCAAAAGGGGCAGATTTGATTATGTAAGGAGTAGGTGATGGGAGATTTCGTTCCGTATATTTTTCTCACACTGGTTAACGAATCAAGCACTGTTTGCCAATAGGAAAGCAAGACAGGAGAGACTAGGGAGACAAGGAGGAAAGAGGCAGTAGGAAAGAAGGGTCAAGATGGAGAGTCTGCAGAAAGAAGAAACGCCAGCCGCTTCTCCCTGGTAAGACCACGTGGAAATACATAGAATTGGGTTAATCATTAAGACAGAGCTAGCCGATAAGAAGCGAGTTCCTGGCCAGCACAATTATATCTACTACAGGGTCTCTGTGTGTTCATTGGGTTGTGCAGCAGCGGGACGAGCCTGGCGGCAGGAGGAAAAAAGGCTACTCATTTCAAAAAGCTCTGCCTCGTCTCCTCTAGGAGAAAAAGAACACCTCCATCGATATGACATGAACAAGAAACTGCTTGACACAAAGGCGTTTTGTTTTAAAACCACTGGTCCTTTGAACTTCCATTGTACCTATCCCTGTGAATGTCGAAGTTCCGTGCTTAGAGAAAGCTTTATCATTCTTCAGAAGGTGCCAGTTACACTACAATGTATTGAAATTGCCCACGGTAAGATGTAAGTTTAGAGCAAAAGGTTTTCATTTGTAGGAAAGGGACATGTCATTTTCTCTTAAAGAGCCACATCGAAAAGAGAGGGGAGTACTGATTAGAAATGATTTCTCCTCTCTTGGAAACAAGAAAGATTCCTTGACCACTGTTGCTGCCAACTCAAATAGACAGGGAGTGTAGATGAAAGAAGGCAGAGTCCCGTCGAAAAGACGTATACTTAGGTTTAGTACAAATGTTAGCGTCAAGTGTAGGGTTACGATTAGGATGAGGGTTGGATAGGGTTAGTGTGAGTGTCAGCATTAGGGTTGGGGGTTTGCTTTAGGGTATGTGTTAGGGATAGGTTAGGCTTAGCACCAGTGCCAGGTTCCGGCTTAGGCTCATGGCAACGTTAGTGTTAGGATCAGGGTCAATATTTGCTTTAGGTTTACCTTCACGTATAAGGTTTAGGTTTAGCTTTAGGTTCAGGCTTAGATGGGGCGTTTCCTTTTGGGTGAGTGTTACTGCCCGGGTTATGGTGAGAGTCACGATTAGGGTTAGCGTTATCATTTTGCTTAGGGTTATGGTTGGTTTACTTATCCACGTAAACTTTAAAGAAGAACCTCTCAAATGAGATCCATTCACATTACCATGAAAATGTCCATAAAAATCTTCATCTCTCAGAGATGCAAAGACGTATGAAAAGGCAGTCTGTGTATGATATGAACCTTTGTTTTCTAGCTGATAGAACACCTCTGCTTTCCAAACATAGACATGCAAAGAAGACAGCATGTATCAGCAAGAAAGGCCGTTTGGTTGGGACTTGTAAACATGACATGATGTTCAGGCCAGAGAAACGCCTCGGTTTTCTCCACATACAGGCGCACTCGCCTGAACCTGTACCGCATACTCCCTCAAGGAGAAAGGTAATGGCAAATTACGGTTGTGTGGAATACAATGTCACTTCTACCAAAGATGGCCGTAAGTCGGACTGTGTGTGCAGTACAGCTTTCGAATCGCAAGTGTGACTAGCAGATGTGTGATCTCGCAAAGAAGTAACTGCGTTTTCACACTTTGAAAAGGAACCAAAACACAATGCTCAATGTTGTTGTCAAAGATAACACATGACCCGTCTTCCGGGAGAAGAGCGGAAAGAATTCTGTAGCCGTGGGAATCGAAGAGTGTTTCTACTGGATAGGAATGCATTGCGGATTTTAAGAATACAAGACCGTCAGATTTGAGAGTAATTACCAAGGTGAATGTTAATTCGAGATTTTTTTTGCCATTCGGGCATTCTATTCGCGGTGAAAAACCTACATGCCTATATAGAAATCATTAAGAAAAGAGGAGGCTGTGGGCTGATAAGGACTGCATTGTCTCACTTGGGAAGGAGGCAGGATGTATTTCGACTGTAATCCCAACATGAAAGGAACAAGGAAAAATAACAGGTTAGAGAAATGAATTGCCTTTGGCAATAGAGACCACAGGAAGTACGATTGTCTCTCTGTAGGTGAAAATCACTGTTGATCGTGTGAGGATGAGGGCAGAAAGAAGAAACGAGTTCCTGGCCAGCACAATTATATGTTCTCCTCTGGGAAGAGCAGCAAGATCCCCTTGGACAGTAGTCAGTAACGCGAATAGAAAGAACAGTGCAGAAAGGTAAGAGAAATGAATTGACTTCCTCCTGTTGGACGCCACTTCAAATGTGATTGTAGATCTCAACGGGAAAATTCATGAGATCGCTCGCGGTCATTGAGACACACTGCCTTGAATGCTAACTCATGCCAGCGAGTGACACTGGTTCGACCGCTCTGTCTGAATGGCAACTATATTCGGGAAGGAATGGCATCTCCTAGGCAAGATGACCTTCACGTTCAGAGAAAGGCAAAAGGGGCAGATTTGATTATGTAAGGAGTAGGTGATGGGAGATTTCGTTCCGTATATTTTTCTCACACTGGTTAACGAATCAAGCACTGTTTGCCAATAGGAAAGCAAGACAGGAGAGACTAGGAGACAAGGAGGAAAGAGGCAGTAGGAAAGAAGGGTCAAGATGGAGAGTCTGCAGAAAGAAGAAACGCCAGCCGCTTCTCCCTGGTAAGACCACGTGGAAATACATAGAATTGGGTTAATCATTAAGACAGAGCTAGCCGATAAGAAGCGAGTTCCTGGCCAGCACAATTATATCTACTACAGGGTCTCTGTGTGTTCATTGGGTTGTGCAGCAGCGGGACGAGCCTGGCGGCAGGAGGAAAAAAGGCTACTCATTTCAAAAAGCTCTGCCTCGTCTCCTCTAGGAGACACCTCCATCGATATGACATGAACAAGAAACTGCTTGACACAAAGGCGTTTTGTTTTAAAACCACTGGTCCTTTGAACTTCCATTGTACCTATCCCTGTGAATGTCGAAGTTCCGTGCTTAGAGAAAGCTTTATCATTCTTCAGAAGGTGCCAGTTACACTACAATGTATTGAAATTGCCCACGATAAGATGTAAGTTTAGAGCAAAAGGTTTTCATTTGTAGGAAAGGGACATGTCATTTTCTCTTAAAGAGCCACATCGAAAAGAGAGGGAGTACTGATTAGAAATGATTTCTCCTCTCTTGGAAACAAGAAAGATTCCTTGACCACTGTTGCTGCCAACTCAAATAGACAGGGAGTGTAGATGAAAGAAGGCAGAGTCCCGTCGAAAAGACGTATACTTAGGTTTAGTACAAATGTTAGCGTCAAGTGTAGGGTTACGATTAGGATGAGGGTTGGATAGGGTTAGTGTGAGTGTCAGCATTAGGGTTGGGGTTTGCTTTAGGGTATGTGTTAGGGATAGGTTAGGCTTAGCACCAGTGCGAGGTTCCGGCTTAGGCTCATGGCAACGTTAGTGTTAGGATCAGGGTCAATATTTGCTTTAGGTTTACCTTCACGTATAAGGTTTAGGTTTAGCTTTAGGTTCAGGCTTAGATGGGGCGTTTCCTTTTGGGTGAGTGTTACTGCCCGGGTTATGGTGAGAGTCACGATTAGGGTTAGCGTTATCATTTTGCTTAGGGTTATGGTTGGTTTACTTATCCACGTAAACTTTAAAGAAGAACCTCTCAAATGAGATCCATTCACATTACCATGAAAATGTCCATAAAAATCTTCATCTCTCAGAGATGCAAAGACGTATGAAAAGGCAGTCTGTGTATGATATGAACCTTTGTTTTCTAGCTGATAGAACACCTCTGCTTTCCAAACATAGACATGCAAAGAAGACAGCATGTATCAGCAAGAAAGGCCGTTTGGTTGGGACTTGTAAACATGACATGATGTTCAGGCCAGAGAAACGCCTCGGTTTTCTCCACATACAGGCGCACTCGCCTGAACCTGTACCGCATACTCCCTCAAGGAGAAAGGTAATGGCAAATTACGGTTGTGTGGAATACAATGTCACTTCTACCAAAGATGGCCGTAAGTCGGACTGTGTGTGCAGTACAGCTTTCGAATCGCAAGTGTGACTAGCAGATGTGTGATCTCGCAAAGAAGTAACTTCGTTTTCACACTTTGAAAAGGAACCAAAACACAATGCTCAATGTTGTTGTCAAAGATAACACATGACCCGTCTTCCGGGAGAAGAGCGGAAAGAATTCTGTAGCCGTGGGAATCGAAGAGTGTTTCTACTGGATAGGAATGCATTGCGGATTTTAAGAATACAAGACCGTCAGATTTGAGAGTAATTACCAAGGTGAATGTTAATTCGAGATTTTTTTTTGCCATTCGGGCATTCTATTCGCGGTGAAAAACCTACATGCCTATATAGAAATCATTAAGAAAAGAGGAGGCTGTGGGCTGATAAGGACTGCATTGTCTCACTTGGGAAGGAGGCAGGATGTATTTCGACTGTAATCCCAACATGAAAGGAACAAGGAAAAATAACAGGTTAGAGAAATGAATTGCCTTTGGCAATAGAGACCACAGGAAGTACGATTGTCTCTCTGTAGGTGAAAATCACTGTTGATCGTGTGAGGATGAGGGCAGAAAGAAGAAACGAGTTCCTGGCCAGCACAATTATATGTTCTCCTCTGGGAAGAGCAGCAAGATCTCCTTGGACAGTAGTCAGTAACGCGAATAGAAAGAACAGTGCAGAAAGGTAAGAGAAATGAATTGACTTCCTCCTGTTGGACGCCACTTCAAATGTGATTGTAGATCTCAACGGGAAAATTCATGAGATCGCTCGCGGTCATTGAGACACACTGCCTTGAATGCTAACTCATGCCAGCGAGTGACACTGGTTCGACCGCTCTGTCTGAATGGCAACTATATTCGGAAGGAATGGCATCTCTAGGCAAGATGACCTTCACGTTCAGAGAAAGGCAAAAGGGGCAGATTTGATTATGTAAGGAGTAGGTGATGGGAGATTTCGTTCCGTATATTTTTCTCACACTGGTTAACGAATCAAGCACTGTTTGCCAATAGGAAAGCAAGATAGGAGAGACTAGGAGACAAGGAGGAAAGAGGCAGTAGGAAAGAAGGGTCAAGATGGAGAGTCTGCAGAAAGAAGAAACGCCAGCCGCTTCTCCCTGGTAAGACCACGTGGAAATACATAGAATTGGGTTAATCATTAAGACAGAGCTAGCCGATAAGAAGCGAGTTCCTGGCCAGCACAATTATATCTACTACAGGGTCTCTGTGTGTTCATTGGGTTGTGCAGCAGCGGGACGAGCCTGGCGGCAGGAGGAAAAAGGCTACTCATTTCAAAAAAGCTCTGCCTCGTCTCCTCTAGGAGAAAAAGAACACCTCCATCGATATGACATGAACAAGAAACTGCTTGACACAAAGGCGTTTTGTTTTAAAACCACTGGTCCTTTGAACTTCCATTGTACCTATCCCTGTGAATGTCGAAGTTCCGTGCTTAGAGAAAGCTTTATCATTCTTCAGAAGGTGCCAGTTACACTACAATGTATTGAAATTGCCCACGATAAGATGTAAGTTTAGAGCAAAAAGGTTTTCATTTGTAGGAAAGGGACATGTCATTTTCTCTTAAAGAGCCACATCGAAAAGAGAGGGAGTACTGATTAGAAATGATTTCTCCTCTCTTGGAAACAAGAAAGATTCCTTGACCACTGTTGCTGCCAACTCAAATAGACAGGGAGTGTAGATGAAAGAAGGCAGAGTCCCGTCGAAAAGACGTATACTTAGGTTTAGTACAAATGTTAGCGTCAAGTGTAGGGTTACGATTAGGATGAGGGTTGGATAGGGTTAGTGTGAGTGTCAGCATTAGGGTTGGGGTTTGCTTTAGGGTATGTGTTAGGGATAGGTTAGGCTTAGCACCAGTGCGAGGTTCCGGCTTAGGCTCATGGCAACGTTAGTGTTAGGATCAGGGTCAATATTTGCTTTAGGTTTACCTTCACGTATAAGGTTTAGGTTTAGCTTTAGGTTCAGGCTTAGATGGGGCGTTTCCTTTTGGGTGAGTGTTACTGCCCGGGTTATGGTGAGAGTCACGATTAGGGTTAGCGTTATCATTTTGCTTAGGGTTATGGTTGGTTTACTTATCCACGTAAACTTTAAAGAAGAACCTCTCAAATGAGATCCATTCACATTACCATGAAAATGTCCATAAAAATCTTCATCTCTCAGAGATGCAAAGACGTATGAAAAGGCAGTCTGTGTATGATATGAACCTTTGTTTTCTAGCTGATAGAACACCTCTGCTTTCCAAACATAGACATGCAAAGAAGACAGCATGTATCAGCAAGAAAGGCCGTTTGGTTGGGACTTGTAAACATGACATGATGTTCAGGCCAGAGAAACGCCTCGGTTTTCTCCACATACAGGCGCACTCGCCTGAACCTGTACCGCATACTCCCTCAAGGAGAAAGGTAATGGCAAATTACGGTTGTGTGGAATACAATGTCACTTCTACCAAAGATGGCCGTAAGTCGGACTGTGTGTGCAGTACAGCTTTCGAATCGCAAGTGTGACTAGCAGATGTGTGATCTCGCAAAGAAGTAACTTCGTTTTCACACTTTGAAAAGGAACCAAAACACAATGCTCAATGTTGTTGTCAAAGATAACACATGACCCGTCTTCTGGGAGAAGAGCGGAAAGAATTCTGTAGCCGTGGGAATCGAAGAGTGTTTCTACTGGATAGGAATGCATTGCGGATTTTAAGAATACAAGACCGTCAGATTTGAGAGTAATTACCAAGGTGAATGTTAATTCGAGATTTTTTTTGCCATTCGGGCATTCTATTCGCGGTGAAAAACCTACATGCCTATATAGAAATCATTAAGAAAAGAGGAGGCTGTGGGCTGATAAGGACTGCATTGTCTCACTTGGGAAGGAGGCAGGATGTATTTCGACTGTAATCCCAACATGAAAGGAACAAGGAAAAAATAACAGGTTAGAGAAATGAATTGCCTTTGGCAATAGAGACCACAGGAAGTACGATTGTCTCTCTGTAGGTGAAAATCACTGTTGATCGTGTGAGGATGAGGGCAGAAAGAAGAAACGAGTTCCTGGCCAGCACAATTATATGTTCTCCTCTGGGAAGAGCAGCAAGATCTCCTTGGACAGTAGTCAGTAACGCGAATAGAAAGAACAGTGCAGAAAGGTAAGAGAGATGAATTGACTTCCTCCTGTTGGACGCCACTTCAAATGTGATTGTAGATCTCAACGGGAAAATTCATGAGATCGCTCGCGGTCATTGAGACACACTGCCTTGAATGCTAACTCATGCCAGCGAGTGACACTGGTTCGACCGCTCTGTCTGAATGGCAACTATATTCGGAAGGAATGGCATCTCCTAGGCAAGATGACCTTCACGTTCAGAGAAAGGCAAAAGGGGCAGATTTGATTATGTAAGGAGTAGGTGATGGGAGATTTCGTTCCGTATATTTTTCTCACACTGGTTAACGAATCAAGCACTGTTTGCCAATAGGAAAGCAAGATAGGAGAGACTAGGAGACAAGGAGGAAAGAGGCAGTAGGAAAGAAGGGTCAAGATGGAGAGTCTGCAGAAAGAAGAAACGCCAGCCGCTTCTCCCTGGTAAGACCACGTGGAAATACATAGAATTGGGTTAATCATTAAGACAGAGCTAGCCGATAAGAAGCGAGTTCCTGGCCAGCACAATTATATCTACTACAGGGTCTCTGTGTGTTCATTGGGTTGTGCAGCAGCGGGACGAGCCTGGCGGCAGGAGGAAAAAGGCTACTCATTTCAAAAAGCTCTGCCTCGTCTCCTCTAGGAGAAAAAGAACACCTCCATCGATATGACATGAACAAGAAACTGCTTGACACAAAGGCGTTTTGTTTTAAAACCACTGGTCCTTTGAACTTCCATTGTACCTATCCCTGTGAATGTCGAAGTTCCGTGCTTAGAGAAAGCTTTATCATTCTTCAGAAGGTGCCAGTTACACTACAATGTATTGAAATTGCCCACGATAAGATGTAAGTTTAGAGCAAAAGGTTTTCATTTGTAGGAAAGGGACATGTCATTTTCTCTTAAAGAGCCACATCGAAAAGAGAGGGAGTACTGATTAGAAATGATTTCTCCTCTCTTGGAAACAAGAAAGATTCCTTGACCACTGTTGCTGCCAACTCAAATAGACAGGGAGTGTAGATGAAAGAAGGCAGAGTCCCGTCGAAAAGACGTATACTTAGGTTTAGTACAAATGTTAGCGTCAAGTGTAGGGTTACGATTAGGATGAGGGTTGGATAGGGTTAGTGTGAGTGTCAGCATTAGGGTTGGGGTTTGCTTTAGGGTATGTGTTAGGGATAGGTTAGGCTTAGCACCAGTGCGAGGTTCCGGCTTAGGCTCATGGCAACGTTAGTGTTAGGATCAGGGTCAATATTTGCTTTAGGTTTACCTTCACGTATAAGGTTTAGGTTTAGCTTTAGGTTCAGGCTTAGATGGGGCGTTTCCTTTTGGGTGAGTGTTACTGCCCGGGTTATGGTGAGAGTCACGATTAGGGTTAGCGTTATCATTTTGCTTAGGGTTATGGTTGGTTTACTTATCCACGTAAACTTTAAAGAAGAACCTCTCAAATGAGATCCATTCACATTACCATGAAAATGTCCATAAAAATCTTCATCTCTCAGAGATGCAAAGACGTATGAAAAGGCAGTCTGTGTATGATATGAACCTTTGTTTTCTAGCTGATAGAACACCTCTGCTTTCCAAACATAGACATGCAAAGAAGACAGCATGTATCAGCAAGAAAGGCCGTTTGGTTGGGACTTGTAAACATGACATGATGTTCAGGCCAGAGAAACGCCTCGGTTTTCTCCACATACAGGCGCACTCGCCTGAACCTGTACCGCATACTCCCTCAAGGAGAAAGGTAATGGCAAATTACGGTTGTGTGGAATACAATGTCACTTCTACCAAAGATGGCCGTAAGTCGGACTGTGTGTGCAGTACAGCTTTCGAATCGCAAGTGTGACTAGCAGATGTGTGATCTCGCAAAGAAGTAACTTCGTTTTCACACTTTGAAAAGGAACCAAAACACAATGCTCAATGTTGTTGTCAAAGATAACACATGACCCGTCTTCCGGGAGAAGAGCGGAAAGAATTCTGTAGCCGTGGGAATCGAAGAGTGTTTCTACTGGATAGGAATGCATTGCGGATTTTAAGAATACAAGACCGTCAGATTTGAGAGTAATTACCAAGGTGAATGTTAATTCGAGATTTTTTTTGCCATTCGGGCATTCTATTCGCGGTGAAAAACCTACATGCCTATATAGAAATCATTAAGAAAAGAGGAGGCTGTGGGCTGATAAGGACTGCATTGTCTCACTTGGGAAGGAGGCAGGATGTATTTCGACTGTAATCCCAACATGAAAGGAACAAGGAAAAAATAACAGGTTAGAGAAATGAATTGCCTTTGGCAATAGAGACCACAGGAAGTACGATTGTCTCTCTGTAGGTGAAAATCACTGTTGATCGTGTGAGGATGAGGGCAGAAAGAAGAAACGAGTTCCTGGCCAGCACAATTATATGTTCTCCTCTGGGAAGAGCAGCAAGATCTCCTTGGACAGTAGTCAGTAACGCGAATAGAAAGAACAGTGCAGAAAGGTAAGAGAAATGAATTGACTTCCTCCTGTTGGACGCCACTTCAAATGTGATTGTAGATCTCAACGGGAAAATTCATGAGATCGCTCGCGGTCATTGAGACACACTGCCTTGAATGCTAACTCATGCCAGCGAGTGACACTGGTTCGACCGCTCTGTCTGAATGGCAACTATATTCGGAAGGAATGGCATCTCCTAGGCAAGATGACCTTCACGTTCAGAGAAAGGCAAAAGGGGCAGATTTGATTATGTAAGGAGTAGGTGATGGGAGATTTCGTTCCGTATATTTTTCTCACACTGGTTAACGAATCAAGCACTGTTTGCCAATAGGAAAGCAAGATAGGAGAGACTAGGAGACAAGGAGGAAAGAGGCAGTAGGAAAGAAGGGTCAAGATGGAGAGTCTGCAGAAAGAAGAAACGCCAGCCGCTTCTCCCTGGTAAGACCACGTGGAAATACATAGAATTGGGTTAATCATTAAGACAGAGCTAGCCGATAAGAAGCGAGTTCCTGGCCAGCACAATTATATCTACTACAGGGTCTCTGTGTGTTCATTGGGTTGTGCAGCAGCGGGACGAGCCTGGCGGCAGGAGGAAAAAGGCTACTCATTTCAAAAAGCTCTGCCTCGTCTCCTCTAGGAGAAAAAGAACACCTCCATCGATATGACATGAACAAGAAACTGCTTGACACAAAGGCGTTTTGTTTTAAAACCACTGGTCCTTTGAACTTCCATTGTACCTATCCCTGTGAATGTCGAAGTTCCGTGCTTAGAGAAAGCTTTATCATTCTTCAGAAGGTGCCAGTTACACTACAATGTATTGAAATTGCCCACGATAAGATGTAAGTTTAGAGCAAAAGGTTTTCATTTGTAGGAAAGGGACATGTCATTTTCTCTTAAAGAGCCACATCGAAAAGAGAGGGAGTACTGATTAGAAATGATTTCTCCTCTCTTGGAAACAAGAAAGATTCCTTGACCACTGTTGCTGCCAACTCAAATAGACAGGGAGTGTAGATGAAAGAAGGCAGAGTCCCGTCGAAAAGACGTATACTTAGGTTTAGTACAAATGTTAGCGTCAAGTGTAGGGTTACGATTAGGATGAGGGTTGGATAGGGTTAGTGTGAGTGTCAGCATTAGGGTTGGGGTTTGCTTTAGGGTATGTGTTAGGGATAGGTTAGGCTTAGCACCAGTGCGAGGTTCCGGCTTAGGCTCATGGCAACGTTAGTGTTAGGATCAGGGTCAATATTTGCTTTAGGTTTACCTTCACGTATAAGGTTTAGGTTTAGCTTTAGGTTCAGGCTTAGATGGGGCGTTTCCTTTTGGGTGAGTGTTACTGCCCGGGTTATGGTGAGAGTCACGATTAGGGTTAGCGTTATCATTTTGCTTAGGGTTATGGTTGGTTTACTTATCCACGTAAACTTTAAAGAAGAACCTCTCAAATGAGATCCATTCACATTACCATGAAAATGTCCATAAAAATCTTCATCTCTCAGAGATGCAAAGACGTATGAAAAGGCAGTCTGTGTATGATATGAACCTTTGTTTTCTAGCTGATAGAACACCTCTGCTTTCCAAACATAGACATGCAAAGAAGACAGCATGTATCAGCAAGAAAGGCCGTTTGGTTGGGACTTGTAAACATGACATGATGTTCAGGCCAGAGAAACGCCTCGGTTTTCTCCACATACAGGCGCACTCGCCTGAACCTGTACCGCATACTCCCTCAAGGAGAAAGGTAATGGCAAATTACGGTTGTGTGGAATACAATGTCACTTCTACCAAAGATGGCCGTAAGTCGGACTGTGTGTGCAGTACAGCTTTCGAATCGCAAGTGTGACTAGCAGATGTGTGATCTCGCAAAGAAGTAACTTCGTTTTCACACTTTGAAAAGGAACCAAAACACAATGCTCAATGTTGTTGTCAAAGATAACACATGACCCGTCTTCTGGGAGAAGAGCGGAAAGAATTCTGTAGCCGTGGGAATCGAAGAGTGTTTCTACTGGATAGGAATGCATTGCGGATTTTAAGAATACAAGACCGTCAGATTTGAGAGTAATTACCAAGGTGAATGTTAATTCGAGATTTTTTTTGCCATTCGGGCATTCTATTCGCGGTGAAAAACCTACATGCCTATATAGAAATCATTAAGAAAAGAGGAGGCTGTGGGCTGATAAGGACTGCATTGTCTCACTTGGGAAGGAGGCAGGATGTATTTCGACTGTAATCCCAACATGAAAGGAACAAGGAAAAAAATAACAGGTTAGAGAAATGAATTGCCTTTGGCAATAGAGACCACAGGAAGTACGATTGTCTCTCTGTAGGTGAAAATCACTGTTGATCGTGTGAGGATGAGGGCAGAAAGAAGAAACGAGTTCCTGGCCAGCACAATTATATGTTCTCCTCTGGGAAGAGCAGCAAGATCTCCTTGGACAGTAGTCAGTAACGCGAATAGAAAGAACAGTGCAGAAAGGTAAGAGAAATGAATTGACTTCCTCCTGTTGGACGCCACTTCAAATGTGATTGTAGATCTCAACGGGAAAATTCATGAGATCGCTCGCGGTCATTGAGACACACTGCCTTGAATGCTAACTCATGCCAGCGAGTGACACTGGTTCGACCGCTCTGTCTGAATGGCAACTATATTCGGAAGGAATGGCATCTCCTAGGCAAGATGACCTTCACGTTCAGAGAAAGGCAAAAGGGGCAGATTTGATTATGTAAGGAGTAGGTGATGGGAGATTTCGTTCCGTATATTTTTCTCACACTGGTTAACGAATCAAGCACTGTTTGCCAATAGGAAAGCAAGATAGGAGAGACTAGGAGACAAGGAGGAAAGAGGCAGTAGGAAAGAAGGGTCAAGATGGAGAGTCTGCAGAAAGAAGAAACGCCAGCCGCTTCTCCCTGGTAAGACCACGTGGAAATACATAGAATTGGGTTAATCATTAAGACAGAGCTAGCCGATAAGAAGCGAGTTCCTGGCCAGCACAATTATATCTACTACAGGGTCTCTGTGTGTTCATTGGGTTGTGCAGCAGCGGGACGAGCCTGGCGGCAGGAGGAAAAAGGCTACTCATTTCAAAAAGCTCTGCCTCGTCTCCTCTAGGAGAAAAAAGAACACCTCCATCGATATGACATGAACAAGAAACTGCTTGACACAAAGGCGTTTTGTTTTAAAACCACTGGTCCTTTGAACTTCCATTGTACCTATCCCTGTGAATGTCGAAGTTCCGTGCTTAGAGAAAGCTTTATCATTCTTCAGAAGGTGCCAGTTACACTACAATGTATTGAAATTGCCCACGATAAGATGTAAGTTTAGAGCAAAAGGTTTTCATTTGTAGGAAAGGGACATGTCATTTTCTCTTAAAGAGCCACATCGAAAAGAGAGGGAGTACTGATTAGAAATGATTTCTCCTCTCTTGGAAACAAGAAAGATTCCTTGACCACTGTTGCTGCCAACTCAAATAGACAGGGAGTGTAGATGAAAGAAGGCAGAGTCCCGTCGAAAAGACGTATACTTAGGTTTAGTACAAATGTTAGCGTCAAGTGTAGGGTTACGATTAGGATGAGGGTTGGATAGGGTTAGTGTGAGTGTCAGCATTAGGGTTGGGGTTTGCTTTAGGGTATGTGTTAGGGATAGGTTAGGCTTAGCACCAGTGCGAGGTTCCGGCTTAGGCTCATGGCAACGTTAGTGTTAGGATCAGGGTCAATATTTGCTTTAGGTTTACCTTCACGTATAAGGTTTAGGTTTAGCTTTAGGTTCAGGCTTAGATGGGGCGTTTCCTTTTGGGTGAGTGTTACTGCCCGGGTTATGGTGAGAGTCACGATTAGGGTTAGCGTTATCATTTTGCTTAGGGTTATGGTTGGTTTACTTATCCACGTAAACTTTAAAGAAGAACCTCTCAAATGAGATCCATTCACATTACCATGAAAATGTCCATAAAAATCTTCATCTCTCAGAGATGCAAAGACGTATGAAAAGGCAGTCTGTGTATGATATGAACCTTTGTTTTCTAGCTGATAGAACACCTCTGCTTTCCAAACATAGACATGCAAAGAAGACAGCATGTATCAGCAAGAAAGGCCGTTTGGTTGGGACTTGTAAACATGACATGATGTTCAGGCCAGAGAAACGCCTCGGTTTTCTCCACATACAGGCGCACTCGCCTGAACCTGTACCGCATACTCCCTCAAGGAGAAAGGTAATGGCAAATTACGGTTGTGTGGAATACAATGTCACTTCTACCAAAGATGGCCGTAAGTCGGACTGTGTGTGCAGTACAGCTTTCGAATCGCAAGTGTGACTAGCAGATGTGTGATCTCGCAAAGAAGTAACTTCGTTTTCACACTTTGAAAAGGAACCAAAACACAATGCTCAATGTTGTTGTCAAAGATAACACATGACCCGTCTTCTGGGAGAAGAGCGGAAAGAATTCTGTAGCCGTGGGAATCGAAGAGTGTTTCTACTGGATAGGAATGCATTGCGGATTTTAAGAATACAAGACCGTCAGATTTGAGAGTAATTACCAAGGTGAATGTTAATTCGAGATTTTTTTGCCATTCGGGCATTCTATTCGCGGTGAAAAACCTACATGCCTATATAGAAATCATTAAGAAAAGAGGAGGCTGTGGGCTGATAAGGACTGCATTGTCTCACTTGGGAAGGAGGCAGGATGTATTTCGACTGTAATCCCAACATGAAAGGAACAAGGAAAAAAATAACAGGTTAGAGAAATGAATTGCCTTTGGCAATAGAGACCACAGGAAGTACGATTGTCTCTCTGTAGGTGAAAATCACTGTTGATCGTGTGAGGATGAGGGCAGAAAGAAGAAACGAGTTCCTGGCCAGCACAATTATATGTTCTCCTCTGGGAAGAGCAGCAAGATCTCCTTGGACAGTAGTCAGTAACGCGAATAGAAAGAACAGTGCAGAAAGGTAAGAGAGATGAATTGACTTCCTCCTGTTGGACGCCACTTCAAATGTGATTGTAGATCTCAACGGGAAAATTCATGAGATCGCTCGCGGTCATTGAGACACACTGCCTTGAATGCTAACTCATGCCAGCGAGTGACACTGGTTCGACCGCTCTGTCTGAATGGCAACTATATTCGGAAGGAATGGCATCTCCTAGGCAAGATGACCTTCACGTTCAGAGAAAGGCAAAAGGGGCAGATTTGATTATGTAAGGAGTAGGTGATGGGAGATTTCGTTCCGTATATTTTTCTCACACTGGTTAACGAATCAAGCACTGTTTGCCAATAGGAAAGCAAGATAGGAGAGACTAGGAGACAAGGAGGAAAGAGGCAGTAGGAAAGAAGGGTCAAGATGGAGAGTCTGCAGAAAGAAGAAACGCCAGCCGCTTCTCCCTGGTAAGACCACGTGGAAATACATAGAATTGGGTTAATCATTAAGACAGAGCTAGCCGATAAGAAGCGAGTTCCTGGCCAGCACAATTATATCTACTACAGGGTCTCTGTGTGTTCATTGGGTTGTGCAGCAGCGGGACGAGCCTGGCGGCAGGAGGAAAAAGGCTACTCATTTCAAAAAGCTCTGCCTCGTCTCCTCTAGGAGAAAAAGAACACCTCCATCGATATGACATGAACAAGAAACTGCTTGACACAAAGGCGTTTTGTTTTAAAACCACTGGTCCTTTGAACTTCCATTGTACCTATCCCTGTGAATGTCGAAGTTCCGTGCTTAGAGAAAGCTTTATCATTCTTCAGAAGGTGCCAGTTACACTACAATGTATTGAAATTGCCCACGATAAGATGTAAGTTTAGAGCAAAAGGTTTTCATTTGTAGGAAAGGGACATGTCATTTTCTCTTAAAGAGCCACATCGAAAAGAGAGGGAGTACTGATTAGAAATGATTTCTCCTCTCTTGGAAACAAGAAAGATTCCTTGACCACTGTTGCTGCCAACTCAAATAGACAGGGAGTGTAGATGAAAGAAGGCAGAGTCCCGTCGAAAAGACGTATACTTAGGTTTAGTACAAATGTTAGCGTCAAGTGTAGGGTTACGATTAGGATGAGGGTTGGATAGGGTTAGTGTGAGTGTCAGCATTAGGGTTGGGGTTTGCTTTAGGGTATGTGTTAGGGATAGGTTAGGCTTAGCACCAGTGCGAGGTTCCGGCTTAGGCTCATGGCAACGTTAGTGTTAGGATCAGGGTCAATATTTGCTTTAGGTTTACCTTCACGTATAAGGTTTAGGTTTAGCTTTAGGTTCAGGCTTAGATGGGGCGTTTCCTTTTGGGTGAGTGTTACTGCCCGGGTTATGGTGAGAGTCACGATTAGGGTTAGCGTTATCATTTTGCTTAGGGTTATGGTTGGTTTACTTATCCACGTAAACTTTAAAGAAGAACCTCTCAAATGAGATCCATTCACATTACCATGAAAATGTCCATAAAAATCTTCATCTCTCAGAGATGCAAAGACGTATGAAAAGGCAGTCTGTGTATGATATGAACCTTTGTTTTCTAGCTGATAGAACACCTCTGCTTTCCAAACATAGACATGCAAAGAAGACAGCATGTATCAGCAAGAAAGGCCGTTTGGTTGGGACTTGTAAACATGACATGATGTTCAGGCCAGAGAAACGCCTCGGTTTTCTCCACATACAGGCGCACTCGCCTGAACCTGTACCGCATACTCCCTCAAGGAGAAAGGTAATGGCAAATTACGGTTGTGTGGAATACAATGTCACTTCTACCAAAGATGGCCGTAAGTCGGACTGTGTGTGCAGTACAGCTTTCGAATCGCAAGTGTGACTAGCAGATGTGTGATCTCGCAAAGAAGTAACTTCGTTTTCACACTTTGAAAAGGAACCAAAACACAATGCTCAATGTTGTTGTCAAAGATAACACATGACCCGTCTTCCGGGAGAAGAGCGGAAAGAATTCTGTAGCCGTGGGAATCGAAGAGTGTTTCTACTGGATAGGAATGCATTGCGGATTTTAAGAATACAAGACCGTCAGATTTGAGAGTAATTACCAAGGTGAATGTTAATTCGAGATTTTTTTGCCATTCGGGCATTCTATTCGCGGTGAAAAACCTACATGCCTATATAGAAATCATTAAGAAAAGAGGAGGCTGTGGGCTGATAAGGACTGCATTGTCTCACTTGGGAAGGAGGCAGGATGTATTTCGACTGTAATCCCAACATGAAAGGAACAAGGAAAAAATAACAGGTTAGAGAAATGAATTGCCTTTGGCAATAGAGACCACAGGAAGTACGATTGTCTCTCTGTAGGTGAAAATCACTGTTGATCGTGTGAGGATGAGGGCAGAAAGAAGAAACGAGTTCCTGGCCAGCACAATTATATGTTCTCCTCTGGGAAGAGCAGCAAGATCTCCTTGGACAGTAGTCAGTAACGCGAATAGAAAGAACAGTGCAGAAAGGTAAGAGAAATGAATTGACTTCCTCCTGTTGGACGCCACTTCAAATGTGATTGTAGATCTCAACGGGAAAATTCATGAGATCGCTCGCGGGTCATTGAGACACACTGCCTTGAATGCTAACTCATGCCAGCGAGTGACACTGGTTCGACCGCTCTGTCTGAATGGCAACTATATTCGGAAGGAATGGCATCTCCTAGGCAAGATGACCTTCACGTTCAGAGAAAGGCAAAAGGGGCAGATTTGATTATGTAAGGAGTAGGTGATGGGAGATTTCGTTCCGTATATTTTTCTCACACTGGTTAACGAATCAAGCACTGTTTGCCAATAGGAAAGCAAGATAGGAGAGACTAGGAGACAAGGAGGAAAGAGGCAGTAGGAAAGAAGGGTCAAGATGGAGAGTCTGCAGAAAGAAGAAACGCCAGCCGCTTCTCCCTGGTAAGACCACGTGGAAATACATAGAATTGGGTTAATCATTAAGACAGAGCTAGCCGATAAGAAGCGAGTTCCTGGCCAGCACAATTATATCTACTACAGGGTCTCTGTGTGTTCATTGGGTTGTGCAGCAGCGGGACGAGCCTGGCGGCAGGAGGAAAAAGGCTACTCATTTCAAAAAGCTCTGCCTCGTCTCCTCTAGGAGAAAAAGAACACCTCCATCGATATGACATGAACAAGAAACTGCTTGACACAAAGGCGTTTTGTTTTAAAACCACTGGTCCTTTGAACTTCCATTGTACCTATCCCTGTGAATGTCGAAGTTCCGTGCTTAGAGAAAGCTTTATCATTCTTCAGAAGGTGCCAGTTACACTACAATGTATTGAAATTGCCCACGATAAGATGTAAGTTTAGAGCAAAAGGTTTTCATTTGTAGGAAAGGGACATGTCATTTTCTCTTAAAGAGCCACATCGAAAAGAGAGGGAGTACTGATTAGAAATGATTTCTCCTCTCTTGGAAACAAGAAAGATTCCTTGACCACTGTTGCTGCCAACTCAAATAGACAGGGAGTGTAGATGAAAGAAGGCAGAGTCCCGTCGAAAAGACGTATACTTAGGTTTAGTACAAATGTTAGCGTCAAGTGTAGGGTTACGATTAGGATGAGGGTTGGATAGGGTTAGTGTGAGTGTCAGCATTAGGGTTGGGGTTTGCTTTAGGGTATGTGTTAGGGATAGGTTAGGCTTAGCACCAGTGCGAGGTTCCGGCTTAGGCTCATGGCAACGTTAGTGTTAGGATCAGGGTCAATATTTGCTTTAGGTTTACCTTCACGTATAAGGTTTAGGTTTAGCTTTAGGTTCAGGCTTAGATGGGGCGTTTCCTTTTGGGTGAGTGTTACTGCCCGGGTTATGGTGAGAGTCACGATTAGGGTTAGCGTTATCATTTTGCTTAGGGTTATGGTTGGTTTACTTATCCACGTAAACTTTAAAGAAGAACCTCTCAAATGAGATCCATTCACATTACCATGAAAATGTCCATAAAAATCTTCATCTCTCAGAGATGCAAAGACGTATGAAAAGGCAGTCTGTGTATGATATGAACCTTTGTTTTCTAGCTGATAGAACACCTCTGCTTTCCAAACATAGACATGCAAAGAAGACAGCATGTATCAGCAAGAAAGGCCGTTTGGTTGGGACTTGTAAACATGACATGATGTTCAGGCCAGAGAAACGCCTCGGTTTTCTCCACATACAGGCGCACTCGCCTGAACCTGTACCGCATACTCCCTCAAGGAGAAAGGTAATGGCAAATTACGGTTGTGTGGAATACAATGTCACTTCTACCAAAGATGGCCGTAAGTCGGACTGTGTGTGCAGTACAGCTTTCGAATCGCAAGTGTGACTAGCAGATGTGTGATCTCGCAAAGAAGTAACTTCGTTTTCACACTTTGAAAAGGAACCAAAACACAATGCTCAATGTTGTTGTCAAAGATAACACATGACCCGTCTTCTGGGAGAAGAGCGGAAAGAATTCTGTAGCCGTGGGAATCGAAGAGTGTTTCTACTGGATAGGAATGCATTGCGGATTTTAAGAATACAAGACCGTCAGATTTGAGAGTAATTACCAAGGTGAATGTTAATTCGAGATTTTTTTTTGCCATTCGGGCATTCTATTCGCGGTGAAAAACCTACATGCCTATATAGAAATCATTAAGAAAGAGGAGGCTGTGGGCTGATAAGGACTGCATTGTCTCACTTGGGAAGGAGGCAGGATGTATTTCGACTGTAATCCCAACATGAAAGGAACAAGGAAAAAATAACAGGTTAGAGAAATGAATTGCCTTTGGCAATAGAGACCACAGGAAGTACGATTGTCTCTCTGTAGGTGAAAATCACTGTTGATCGTGTGAGGATGAGGGCAGAAAGAAGAAACGAGTTCCTGGCCAGCACAATTATATGTTCTCCTCTGGGAAGAGCAGCAAGATCTCCTTGGACAGTAGTCAGTAACGCGAATAGAAAGAACAGTGCAGAAAGGTAAGAGAGATGAATTGACTTCCTCCTGTTGGACGCCACTTCAAATGTGATTGTAGATCTCAACGGGAAAATTCATGAGATCGCTCGCGGTCATTGAGACACACTGCCTTGAATGCTAACTCATGCCAGCGAGTGACACTGGTTCGACCGCTCTGTCTGAATGGCAACTATATTCGGAAGGAATGGCATCTCCTAGGCAAGATGACCTTCACGTTCAGAGAAAGGCAAAAGGGGCAGATTTGATTATGTAAGGAGTAGGTGATGGGAGATTTCGTTCCGTATATTTTTCTCACACTGGTTAACGAATCAAGCACTGTTTGCCAATAGGAAAGCAAGATAGGAGAGACTAGGAGACAAGGAGGAAAGAGGCAGTAGGAAAGAAGGGTCAAGATGGAGAGTCTGCAGAAAGAAGAAACGCCAGCCGCTTCTCCCTGGTAAGACCACGTGGAAATACATAGAATTGGGTTAATCATTAAGACAGAGCTAGCCGATAAGAAGCGAGTTCCTGGCCAGCACAATTATATCTACTACAGGGTCTCTGTGTGTTCATTGGGTTGTGCAGCAGCGGGACGAGCCTGGCGGCAGGAGGAAAAAGGCTACTCATTTCAAAAAGCTCTGCCTCGTCTCCTCTAGGAGAAAAAGAACACCTCCATCGATATGACATGAACAAGAAACTGCTTGACACAAAGGCGTTTTGTTTTAAAACCACTGGTCCTTTGAACTTCCATTGTACCTATCCCTGTGAATGTCGAAGTTCCGTGCTTAGAGAAAGCTTTATCATTCTTCAGAAGGTGCCAGTTACACTACAATGTATTGAAATTGCCCACGATAAGATGTAAGTTTAGAGCAAAAGGTTTTCATTTGTAGGAAAGGGACATGTCATTTTCTCTTAAAGAGCCACATCGAAAAGAGAGGGAGTACTGATTAGAAATGATTTCTCCTCTCTTGGAAACAAGAAAGATTCCTTGACCACTGTTGCTGCCAACTCAAATAGACAGGGAGTGTAGATGAAAGAAGGCAGAGTCCCGTCGAAAAGACGTATACTTAGGTTTAGTACAAATGTTAGCGTCAAGTGTAGGGTTACGATTAGGATGAGGGTTGGATAGGGTTAGTGTGAGTGTCAGCATTAGGGTTGGGGTTTGCTTTAGGGTATGTGTTAGGGATAGGTTAGGCTTAGCACCAGTGCGAGGTTCCGGCTTAGGCTCATGGCAACGTTAGTGTTAGGATCAGGGTCAATATTTGCTTTAGGTTTACCTTCACGTATAAGGTTTAGGTTTAGCTTTAGGTTCAGGCTTAGATGGGGCGTTTCCTTTTGGGGTGAGTGTTACTGCCCGGGTTATGGTGAGAGTCACGATTAGGGTTAGCGTTATCATTTTGCTTAGGGTTATGGTTGGTTTACTTATCCACGTAAACTTTAAAGAAGAACCTCTCAAATGAGATCCATTCACATTACCATGAAAATGTCCATAAAAATCTTCATCTCTCAGAGATGCAAAGACGTATGAAAAAGGCAGTCTGTGTATGATATGAACCTTTGTTTTCTAGCTGATAGAACACCTCTGCTTTCCAAACATAGACATGCAAAGAAGACAGCATGTATCAGCAAGAAAGGCCGTTTGGTTGGGACTTGTAAACATGACATGATGTTCAGGCCAGAGAAACGCCTCGGTTTTCTCCACATACAGGCGCACTCGCCTGAACCTGTACCGCATACTCCCTCAAGGAGAAAGGTAATGGCAAATTACGGTTGTGTGGAATACAATGTCACTTCTACCAAAGATGGCCGTAAGTCGGACTGTGTGTGCAGTACAGCTTTCGAATCGCAAGTGTGACTAGCAGATGTGTGATCTCGCAAAGAAGTAACTTCGTTTTCACACTTTGAAAAGGAACCAAAACACAATGCTCAATGTTGTTGTCAAAGATAACACATGACCCGTCTTCCGGGAGAAGAGCGGAAAGAATTCTGTAGCCGTGGGAATCGAAGAGTGTTTCTACTGGATAGGAATGCATTGCGGATTTTAAGAATACAAGACCGTCAGATTTGAGAGTAATTACCAAGGTGAATGTTAATTCGAGGGATTTTTTTGCCCATTCGGGCATTCTATTCGCGCTGAAAAACCTACATGCCTATATAGAAATCATTAAGAAAAGAGGAGGCTGTGGGCTGATAAGGACTGCATTGTCTCACTTGGGAAGGAGGCAGGATGTATTTCGACTGTAATCCCAACATGAAAGGAACAAGGAAAAAAATAACAGGTTAGAGAAATGAATTGCCTTTGGCAATAGAGACCACAGGAAGTACGATTGTCTCTCTGTAGGTGAAAATCACTGTTGATCGTGTGAGGATGAGGGCAGAAAGAAGAAACGAGTTCCTGGCCAGCACAATTATATGTTCTCCTCTGGGAAGAGCAGCAAGATCTCCTTGGACAGTAGTCAGTAACGCGAATAGAAAGAACAGTGCAGAAAGGTAAGAGAAATGAATTGACTTCCTCCTGTTGGACGCCACTTCAAATGTGATTGTAGATCTCAACGGGAAAATTCATGAGATCGCTCGCGGTCATTGAGACACACTGCCTTGAATGCTAACTCATGCCAGCGAGTGACACTGGTTAGCTAACTCGCTCTGTCTGAATGGCAACTATATTCGGAAGGAATGGCATCTCCTAGGCAAGATGACCTTCACGTTCAGAGAAAGGCAAAAGGGGCAGATTTGATTATGTAAGGAGTAGGTGATGGGAGATTTCGTTCCGTATATTTTTCTCACACTGGTTAACGAATCAAGCACTGTTTGCCAATAGGAAAGCAAGATAGGAGAGACTAGGAGACAAGGAGGAAAGAGGCAGTAGGAAAGAAGGGTCAAGATGGAGAGTCTGCAGAAAGAAGAAACGCCAGCCGCTTCTCCCTGGTAAGACCACGTGGAAATACATAGAATTGGGTTAATCATTAAGACAGAGCTAGCCGATAAGAAGCGAGTTCCTGGCCAGCACAATTATATCTACTACAGGGTCTCTGTGTGTTCATTGGGTTGTGCAGCAGCGGGACGAGCCTGGCGGCAGGAGGAAAAGGCTACTCATTTCAAAAAAAGCTCTGCCTCGTCTCCTCTAGGAGAAAAAGAACACCTCCATCGATATGACATGAACAAGAAACTGCTTGACACAAAGGCGTTTTGTTTTAAAACCACTGGTCCTTTGAACTTCCATTGTACCTATCCCTGTGAATGTCGAAGTTCCGTGCTTAGAGAAAGCTTTATCATTCTTCAGAAGGTGCCAGTTACACTACAATGTATTGAAATTGCCCACGATAAGATGTAAGTTTAGAGCAAAGGTTTTCATTTGTAGGAAAGGGACATGTCATTTTCTCTTAAAGAGCCACATCGAAAAGAGAGGGAGTACTGATTAGAAATGATTTCTCCTCTCTTGGAAACAAGAAAGATTCCTTGACCACTGTTGCTGCCAACTCAAATAGACAGGGAGTGTAGATGAAAGAAGGCAGAGTCCCGTCGAAAAGACGTATACTTAGGTTTAGTACAAATGTTAGCGTCAAGTGTAGGGGTTACGATTAGGATGAGGGTTGGATAGGGTTAGTGTGAGTGTCAGCATTAGGGTTGGGGTTTGCTTTAGGGTATGTGTTAGGGATAGGTTAGGCTTAGCACCAGTGCCAGGTTCCAGCTTAGGCTCATGGCAACGTTAGTGTTAGGATCAGGGTCAATATTTGCTTTAGGTTTACCTTCACGTATAAGGTTTAGGTTTAGCTTTAGGTTCAGGCTTAGATGGGGCGTTTCCTTTGGTGAGTGTTACTGCCCGGGTTATGGTGAGAGTCACGATTAGGGTTAGCGTTATCATTTTGCTTAGGGTTATGGTTGGTTTACTTATCCACGTAAACTTTAAAGAAGAACCTCTCAAATGAGATCCATTCACATTACCATGAAAATGTCCATAAAAATCTTCATCTCTCAGAGATGCAAAGACGTATGAAAAGGCAGTCTGTGTATGATATGAACCTTTGTTTTCTAGCTGATAGAACACCCTCTGCTTTCCAAACATAGACATGCAAAGAAGACAGCATGTATCAGCAAGAAAGGCCGTTTGGTTGGGACTTCTGTAAACATGACATGATGTTCAGGCCAGAGAAACGCCTCGGTTTTCTCCACATACAGGCGCACTCGCCTGAACCTGTACCGCATACTCCCTCAAGGAGAAAGGTAATGGCAAATACGGTTGTGTGGAATACAATGTCACTTCTACCAAAGATGGCCGTAAGTCGGACTGTGTGTGCAGTACAGCTTTCGAATCGCAAGTGGGACTAGCAGATGTGTGATCTCGCAAAGAAGTAACTTCGTTTTCACACTTTGAAAAGGAACCAAAACACAATGCTCAATGTTGTTGTCAAAGATAACACATGACCCGTCTTCCGGGAGAAGAGCGGAAAGAATTCTGTAGCCGTGGGAATCGAAGAGTGTTTCTACTGGATAGGAATGCATTGCAGATTTTAAGAATACAAGACCGTCAGATTTGAGAGTAATTACCAAGGTGAATGTTAATTCGAGATTTTTTTTTGCCATTCGGGCATTCTATTCAATGAAAAACCTACATGCCTATATAGAAATCATTAAGAAAAGAGGGAGGCTGTGGGCTGATAAGGACTGCATTGTCTCACTTGGGAAGGAGGCAGGATGTATTTCGACTGTAATCCCAACATGAAAGGAACAAGGAAAAATAACAGGTTAGAGAAATGAATTGCCTTTGGCAATAGAGACCACAGGGGAAGTACGATTGTCTCTCTGTAGGTGAAAATCACTGTTGATCGTGTGAGGATGAGGGCAGAAAGAAGAAACGAGTTCCTGGCCAGCACAATTATATGTTCTCCTCTGGGAAGAGCAGCAAGATCTCCTTGGACAGTAGTCAGTAACGCGAATAGAAAGAACAGTGCAGAAAGGTAAGAGAAATGAATTGACTTCCTCCTGTTGGAGCGCCACTTCAAATGTGATTGTAGATCTCAACGGGAAAATTCATGAGATCGCTCGCGGTCATTGAGACACACTGCCTTGAATGCTAACTCATGCCAGCGAGTGACACTGGTTCGACCGCTCTGTCTGAATGGCAACTATATTCGGAAGGAATGGCATCTCCTAGGCAAGATGACCTTCACGTTCAGAGAAAGGCAAAAGGGGCAGATTTGATTATGTAAGGAGTAGGTGATGGGAGATTTCGTGCTCCGTATATTTTTCTCACACTGGTTAACGAATCAAGCACTGTTTGCCAATAGGAAAGCAAGATAGGGAGAGACTAGGAGACAAGGGAGGAAAGAGGCAGTAGGAAAGAAGGGTCAAGATGGAGAGTCTGCAGAAAGAAGAAACGCCAGCCGCTTCTCCCCTGGTGAGCACCACGTGGAAATACATAGAATTGGGTTAATCATTAAGACAGAGCTAGCCGATAAGAAGCTTTGAGTTCCTGGCCAGCACAATTATATCTACTACAGGGTCTCTGTGTGTTCATTGGCTGTGCAGCAGCGGGACGAGCCTGGCGGCAGGAGGAAAAAAGGCAATTACTCATTTCAAAAAGCTCTGCCTCGTCTCCTCTAGGAGAAAAGAACACCTCCATCGATATGACATGAACAAAGAAACCGCTTCGACACAAAGGCGTTTTGTTTTAAAACCACTGGTCCTTTGAACTTCCATTGTACCTATCCCTGTGAATGTGCGAAGTTCCGTGCTTAGAGAAAGCTTTATCATTCTTCAGAAGGTGCCAGTTACACTACAATGTATTGAAATTGCCCACGATAAGATGTAAGTTTAGAGCAAAAGGTTTTCATTTGTAGGAAAGGGTACATGTCATTTTCTCTTAAAGAGCTCACATCGAAAAGAGAGGGAGTACTGATTAGAAATGATTTCCTCCTCTCTTGGAAACAAGAAAGATTCCTTGACCACTGTTGCTTGCCAACTCAAATAGACAGGGAGTGTAGATGAAAGAAGGCAGAGTCCCGTCGAAAGACGTGATACTTAGGTTTAGTACAAATGTTAGCGTCAAGTGTAGGGTTACGATTAGGGATGAGGGGTGGATAGGGTTAGTGTGAGTGTCAGCATTAGGGTTGGGGTATTGCTTTAGGGTATGTGTTAGGGATAGGTTAGGCTTAGCACCAGTGCGAGGTTCCGGCTTAGGCTCATGGCAACGTTAGTGTTAGGATCAGGGTCAATATTTGCTTTAGGTTTACCTTTTCACAGGAAAGGTTTAGGTTGAGCTTTAGGTTCAGGCTTAGATGGGCGTCTTCCTTTTTGGGTGAGTGTTACTGCCCGGGTTATGGTGAGAGTCACGATTAGGGCTAGCGTTATCATTTTGTTTAGGTTATGGTTAGTTTACTTATCCACGAAATTTTAAAGAAGAACCTCTCAAATGAGATCCATTCACATTACCATGAAACTGTCCATAAAAATCTTCATCTCTCAGAGATGCAAAGACGTATGAAAAGGCAGTCTGTGTATGATATGAACCTTTGTTTTCTAGCTGATAGAACACCTCTGTTTTCCAAACATAGACATGCAAAGAAGACAGCATGTATCAGCAAGAAAGGCCGTTTGGTTGGGACTCTAAACATGACATGATGTTCAGGCCAGAGAACGCCTCGGTTTTTCTCCAATACAGGCGGACCTGCTTAACCTGTACCGCATACCCCCTCAAGGAGAAAGGTAATGGGCAAATTACGGTGTGTGGAATACAATGTCACTTCTACCAAAGATGGCCGTAAGTTTGACTGTGTGGCAGACAGTGTCAATCGAAGTGTGACTAGCAGATGTGTGATCTCGAAAGAAGTAACTTCGTTTTCACACTCTGAAAAGGAACCAAAACACAATGCCCAATGTTGAGCAAAGATAACATAGACCCGGCTTGGGAGAAGAGCTGAAAGAATTCTGAGCCGTGGAATCAAGAGTGTTTTACTGGATAGGAATGCATTTGGATTTTAAGAATACAAGACCGCCAGATTTGAGAGTAACTACCAAGGTGAATGTTAATTAGCAGATTTTTTTGCCATTCAGGAATTCTATTCACGGTGAAAAACTACATACCTCAGATAGAACCACAGAAAAGAGGAGGCTGGGGTTGATAAGGACTGCATTGTCTCACTGGGGGAAGGAGGCAGATGGCTTCGACTGTAATCCCAACATGAAAGGAACAAGGAAAAATAACAGGTTGGGAGGAAATGAATTGCCCTTAAGCAATAGAGCCACAGGGAAGTGTCGATTGTCTCCTCTGTGGTGAGAAAATCACTGCTGATCGGTGAGGATGAGGGCAGTAAGAAGAACCGAGTTCTGGCCAGCACAATTATATGTTCTCCTCTGGGAAGAGCAGCAAGATCTCCTTGGACAGTAGTCAGTAACGCGAATAGAAAAACAGTGCAGAAAGGTAAGAGAAATGAATTGACTTCCTCCTGTTGGACGCCACTAAATGTGATTGTAGATCTCAACGGGAAAATTATGAGATCGCTCGCGGTCATTGAGACACACTGCCTTGAATGCTAACTCATGCCAGCGAGTGACACTGGTCTCGACCGCTCTGTCTGAATGGGAATGATACTCGGAAGGAATGGCATTTCCTAGGGCAAGATGACCTTCACGTTCAGAGAAAGGCAAAAAGGGGCAGATTTGATTAAGTGTAAGGAGTAGGTGATGGGAGATTTCGCCTGATATTTTTCACACTGGTTAACGAATCAAGCACTGATGCCAATAGGAAAGCAAGATAGAGAGATTAGGGAGACAAGGAGGAAAGAGGCAGTAGAAAGAAGGGTCAAGATGGAGAGTCTGCAGAAAGAAGAAACGCCAGCCGCTTTTCCTGGAAGACCAATGGGGTTACTAGAATTAAGTTCCTGATTAAGACAGAGCTAGCCGATAAGAAGCCAGTTCCTGGCCAGCACAATTACACGCTAAGGGTCTCTGTGTGTTCATTGGGCTGAGCAGCAAAGGGACGAGTCTAGGGCAGGAGGAGAAAAGGCTACTTATTTCAAAAAGCTTTCGCATCGTCCCCCTCTAGAGAAAAAAGAACACCCCATTATAAGACATGAACAAGAAACTGCTTGACACAAAGGCGTTTTTTTGTTTTTAAAACCACTGGGTCCTTTGAACTTCCATTGTACCATCCTGATTTGTTTGTCGAAGTTCCATGCTTAGGAAAGCTTTATCATTCTTCAGAAGGTGCCAGTTACACCATAATGTGGGGGAAATTGCCCACCATAAGATGTAAATTTAGAGCAAAAGGTTTTCATTTGTAGGAAAGGGACATGTATTTTTTCTAAAGAGCCACATCGAAAGGAGGGAGGCTGATTAGAGGCGATTTTCCCCTGGAAACAAGAAAGATTCCCACCACTGTTGCTGCCAACTCAAAGAGACAGGGAGTGTGGATGAATGAAGGTGAGTCCCTATTTGAAGACGTATACTTAGGTTTAGCACAATGTGATGTCATATGTAGGGAGACAATAGGATGAGGGTTGGATAGGTTAGTGGAGTGCCAGCATTAGGGCTTAAAGGTTGTTTTAGGCATAAGTGGGGGGATAGGGTTAGGCTTAGCACCAAAAGAGAGGTTCCGCTTAGGGCTCATGCAACGTTAGTGTTAGGATCAGGGTCAATACTTGTTTTAGGTTTACCTTCACGTATAAGGTTTAGGTTTAGCTTAGGTCTGTGCTTAGATGGGGCGTTTCCTTTTGGGTGAGTGTTACTGCCCGGGTTATGGCAGGAGTCATTAGGTTTTTTATTATCATTTTGCTTAGGGTTATGGTTGGTTTACTTATCCACGTAAACTTTAAAGAAGAACCTCTCAAATGAGATCCATTCACATTACCATGAAAATGTCCATAAAAATCTTCATCTCTCAGAGATGCAAAGACGTATGAAAAGGCAGTCTGTGTTTTCTAGCTGATAGAACACCTCTGCTTTCCAAACATAGACATGCAAAGAAGACAGCATGTATCAGCAAGAAAGGCCGTTTGGTTGGGACTTGTAAACATGACATGATGTTCAGGCCAGAGAAACGCCGGTTTTCTCCACATACAGGCGCACTCGCCTGAACCTGTACCGCATACTCCCTCAAGGAGAAAGGTAATGGCAAATTACGGTTGTGTGGAATACAATGTCACTTCTACCAAAGATGGCCGTAAGTCGGACTGTGTGTGCAGTACAGCTTCCCAATCGCAAGTGTGACTAGCAGATGTGTGATCTCGCAAAGAAGTAACTTCGTTTTCACACTTTGAAAAGGAACCAAAACACAATGCTCAATGTTGTTGTCAAAGATAACACATGACCCCGTCTTCTGGGAGAAGAGCGGAAAGAATTCTGTAGCCGTGGGAATCGAAGAGTGTTTCTACTGGATAGGAATGCATTGCGGATTTTAAGAATACAAGACCGTCAGATTTGAGAGTAATTACCAAGGTGAATGTTAATTCGAGATTTTTTTTTGCCATTCGGGCATTCTATTCCACGGAAAAACCTACATGCCTATATAGAAATCATTAAGAAAAGAGGAGGCTGTGGGCTGATAAGGACTGCATTGTCTCACTTGGGAAGGAGGCAGGATGTATTTCGACTGTAATCCCAACATGAAAGGAACAAGGAAAAATAACAGGTTAGAGAAATGAATTGCCTTTGGCAATAGAGACCACAGGAAGTACGATTGTCTCTCTGTAGGTGAAAATCACTGTTGATCGTGTGAGGATGAGGGCAGAAAGAAGAAACGAGTTCCTGGCCAGCACAATTATATGTTCTCCTCTGGGAAGAGCAGCAAGATCTCCTTGGACAGTAGTCAGTAACGCGAATAGAAAGAACAGTGCAGAAAGGTAAGAGAGATGAATTGACTTCCTCCTGTTGGACGCCACTTCAAATGTGATTGTAGATCTCAACGGGAAAATTCATGAGATCGCTCGCGTCATTGAGACACACTGCCTTGAATGCTAACTCATGCCAGTTGAGTGACACTGGTTCGACCGCTCTGTCTGAATGGCAACTATATTCGGAAGGAATGGCATCTCTAGGCAAGATGACCTTCACGTTCAGAGAAAGGCAAAAGGGCAGATTTGATTATGTAAGGAGTAGGTGATGGGAGATTTCGTTCATTATATTTTTCTCACACTGGTTAACGAATCAAACACTGTTTGCCAATAGGAAAGCAAGATAGGAGAGACTAGGAGACAAGGAGGGAAAGAGGCAGTAGGAAAGAAGGGTCAAGATGGAGAGTCTGCAGAAAGAAGAAACGCCAGCCGCTTCTCCTGGTAAGACCACGTGGAAATACATAGAATTGGGTTAATCATTAAGACAGAGCTAGCCGATAAGAAGTAGTTCCTGGCCAGCACAATTATATCTACTACAGGGTCTCTGTGTGTTCATTGGGTTGTGCAGCAGCGGACGAGCCTGGCGGCAGGGAGAAAAAAGGCTACTCATTTCAAAAAGCTCTGCCTCGTCTCCTCTAGGAGAAAAAGAACACCTCCATCGATATGACATGAACAAGAAACTGCTTGACACAAAGGCGTTTTGTTTTAAAACCACTGGTCCTTTGAACTTCCATTGTACCTATCCCTGTGAATGTCGAAGTTCCGTGCTTAGAGAAAGCTTTATCATTCTTCAGAAGGTGCCAGTTACACTACAATGTATTGAAATTGCCCACGATAAGATGTAAGTTTAGAGCAAAAGGTTTTCATTTGTAGGAAAGGGACATGTCATTTTCTCTTAAAGAGCCACATCGAAAAGAGAGGGAGTACTGATTAGAAATGATTTCTCCTCTCTTGGAAACAAGAAAGATTCCTTGACCACTGTTGCTGCCAACTCAAATAGACAGGGAGTGTAGATGAAAGAAGGCAGAGTCCCGTCGAAAAGACGTATACTTAGGTTTAGTACAAATGTTAGCGTCAAGTGTGGGGTTCGATTAGGATGAGGGTTGGATAGGGTTAGTGTGAGTGTCAGTTAGGGTTGGGGTTTGCTTTAGGGTATGTGTTAGGGATAGAGGCTGTGCGAGGTTCCGGATCAGGGTTAGTGTTAGGATCAGGGTCAATATTTGCTTTAGAGTTTAGGGTTTAGGTTTAGCTTTAGGTTCAGGCTTAGATGGGGCGTTTCCTTTTGGGTGAGTGTTACTGCCCGGGTTATGGTGAGAGTCACGATTAGGGTTAGCGTTTATCATTTTGCAGGGTTATGGTTGGTTTACTTATCCAGTAAACTTTAAAGAAGAACCTCTCATATGAGATCCATTCACGTTACCATATAAATGTCCATAAACATCTCCACCTCTCAGAGATGCAAAGACGTATAAAATGGAATTCTGTGTATAATATGAAACTTTGTTTTCTAACTGATAGACCACCTCTGCTTTCAAACATATTTATCAACTTTACTTATAAACATGTTTACCTTTTTCTCCACATACAGGCGCACTCGCCTGAACCTGCCGCATACTCCCTCAAGGAGAAAGGTAATGGCAAATTACGGTCGTGTGGAATACAATGTCACTTCTACCAAAGATGGCCGTAAGTCGGACTGTGTGTGCAGTACAGCTTTCGAATCGCAAGTGTGACTAGCAGATGTGTGATCTCGCAAAGAAGTAACTTCGTTTTCACACTTTGAAAAGGAACCAAAACACAATGCTCAATGTTGTTGTCAAAGATAACACATGACCCGTCTTCTGGGAGAAGAGCGGAAAGAATTCTGTAGCCGTGGGAATCGAAGAGTGTTTCTACTGGATAGGAATGCATTAGCAGTTTAAGAAGGCACAAAGGGCAAGTGGTTGAGGTAATTGCAAAGGTGAATATTGGTCGAGATTTTTTGCCATTCGGGCATTCTGTTAAAGCTGAAAATACATGCCTATATAGAAATCATGAAAGAAAGAGGAGGCTGTGGGCTGATAAGGACTGCATTGTCTCACTTGGGAAGGAGGCAGGATGTATTTAGGCTGTAATCCAACATGAAAGGAACAGGGAAAAAAATAACAGGTTAGAGAAATGAATTGCCCTTTGGCAATAGAGACCACAGGAAGTACGATTGTCTCTCTGTAGGTGAAAATCACTGTTGATCGTGTGAGGATGAGGCAGAAAAGAGAAACAGGTTCCTGGCCAGCACAATTATATGTTCTCCTCTGGGAAGAGCAGCAAGATCTCCTTGGACAGTAGTCAATGTAACACGAATAGAAAGAACAGTGCAGAAAGGTAAGAGAGATGAATTGACTTCCTCCTGTTGGACGCCACTTCAAATGTGATTGTAGATCTCAACGGGGAAAATTCATGAGATCGCTCGCGGTCATTGAGACACACTGCCTTGAATGCTAACTCATGCCAGCGAGTGACACTGGTTCGACCGCTCTGTCTGAATGGCAACTATATTCGGAAGGAATGGCATCTCTAGGCAAGATGACCTTCACGTTCAGAGAAAGGCAAAAGGGGCAGATTTGATTATGTAAGGAGTAGGTGATGGGAGATTTCGTTCGTATATTTTTCTCACACTGGTTAACGAATCAAGCACTGTTTGCCAATAGGAAAGCAAGATAGGAGAGACTAGGAGACAAGGAGGAAAGAGGCAGTAGGAAAGAAGGGTCAAGATGGAGAGTCTGCAGAAAGAAGAAAACGCCAGCCGCTTCTCCCTGGTAAGACCACGTGGAAATACATAGAATTGGGTTAATCATTAAGACAGAGCTGGCACGATAAGAAGCGAGTTCCTGGCCAGCACAATTATATCTACTACAGGGTCTCTGTGTGTTCATTGGGTTGTGCAGCAGGGGACGAGCCTGGCGGCAGGAGGAAAAAGGCTACTCATTTCAAAAAGCTCTGCCTCGTCTCCTCTAGGAGAAAAAGAACACCTCCATCGATATGACATAACAAAAACTGCTTGACACAAAGGCGTTTTGTTTTAAAACCACTGGTCCTTTGAACTTCCATTGTACCTATCCCTGTGAATGTCGAAGTTCCGTGCTTAGAGAAAGCTTTATCATTCTTCAGAAGGTGCCAGTTACACTACAATGTATTGAAATTGCCCACGATAAGATGTAAGTTTAGAGCAAAGGTTTTCATTTGTAGGAAAGGACATGTCATTTTCTCTTAAAGAGCCACATCGAAAAGAGAGGGAGTACTGATTAGAAATGATTTCTCCTCTCTTGGAAACAAGAAAGATTCCTTGACCACTGTTGCTGCAACTCAAATAGACAGGGAGTGTAGATGAAAGAAGGCAGAGTCCGTGTCGAAAAGACGTATAATTTAGGTTTAGTACAAATGTTAGCGTCAAAGTGTAGGGTTACGATTAGGATGAGGGTTGGATAGGGTTAGTGTGAGTGTCAGCATTAGGGTTGGGGTTTGCTTTTAGGGTATGTTTAGGGATAGGTTAGGCTGAGCACCAGTGCGAGGTTCCGGCTTAGGCTCATGGCAACGTTAGTGTTAGGATCAGGGTCAATATTTGCTTTAGGTTTACCTTCCGTATAAGGTTTAGGTTTAGCTTTAGGTTCAGGCTTAGATGGGGTGTTTCCTTTTGGGTGAGTGTTACTGCCCCGGTTATGGTGAGAGTCACGATTAGGGTTAGCGTTATCATTTTGCTTAGGTTATGGTTGGTTTACTTATCCACGTAAACTTTAAAGAAGAACCTCTCAAATGAGATCCATTCACATTACCATGAAAATGTCCATAAAAATCTTCATCTCTCAGAGATGCAAAGACGTATGAAAAGGCAGTCTGTGTATGATATGAACCTTTGTTTTCTAGCTGATAGAACACCTCTGCTTTCCAAACATAGACATGCAAAGAAGACAGCATGTATCAGCAAGAAAGGCCGTTTGGTTGGGACTTGTAAACATGACATGATGTTCAGGCCAGAGAAACGCCTCAAGTTTTTCTCCACATACAGGCGCACTCGCCTGAACCTGTACCGCATACTCCCTCCAAGGAGAAAGGTAATGGCAAATTACGGTTGTGTGGAATACAATGTCACTTCTACCAAAGATGGCCGTAAGTCGGACTGTGTGTGCAGTACAGCTTTCGAATCGCAAGTGTGACTAGCAGATGTGTGATCTCGCAAAGAAGTAACTACGTTTCACACTTTGAAAAGGAACCACGGCAATGCTCAATGTTGTTGTCAAAGATAACACATGACCCGTCTTCTGGGAGAAGAGCGGAAAGAATTCTGTAGCCGTGGGAATCGAAAAATTGTTTCTACTGGATAGGAATGCATTGCAGTTTAAGGCTACCAAGACCAAATGGTTTGAAGAATGCAGTACCAAGGTGAATGTTAGATGAGATTTTGCCATTCGGGCATTCTATTTCGCTGAAAAACCTACATGCCTATATAGAAATCATGAGAAAGAGAGAGGCTGTGGGCTGATAAGGACTGCATTGTCTCACTTGGGAAGGAGGCAGGATAATATTTCGACTGTAATCCCAACATGGAAAGGAACAGGGAAAAAAATAACAGGTTAGAGAAATGAATTGCCTTTGGCAATAGAGACCCTAGAGAGCTCGATTGTCTCTCTGTGGGTGAAAATCACTGTTGATCGTGTGAGGATGAGGGCAGAAAGAAGAAACGAGTTCCTGGCCAGCACAATTATATGTTACTCCTCTGGGAAGAGCAGCAAGATCCTCCTTGGACAGTAGTCAGTAACGCGAATAGAAAGAACAGTGCAGAAAGGTAGAGAGATGAATTGACTTCTCTTGTTGGACGCCACTTCAAATGTGATTGTAGATCTCAGGGGAAAATTCAGATGGCACACGCGATCATTGAGACACACTGCCTTGAATGCTAACTCATGCCAGCGAGTGACACTGGTTCGACCGCTCTGTCTGAATGGCAACTATATTAGGAAGGAATGGCATCTCCTAGGCAAGATGACCTTCACGTTCAGAGAAAGGCAAAGGGGCAGATTTGATTATGTAAGGAGTAGGTGATGGGAGATTTCGTTCCGTATATTTTTCTCACACTGGTTAACGAATCAAGCACTGTTTGCCAATAGGAAAGCAAGATAGGGAGAGACTAGGAGACAAGGAGGAAAGAGGCAGTAGGAAAGAAGGGTCAGATGGAGAGTCTGCAGAAAGAAGAAACATAATAGCCTCCCTGGTAAGACCACGTGGAAATACATAGAGTTGGGTTAATCATTAAGACAGAGCTAGCCGACCTGAAGCGAGTTCTTAGCCAGCACAATTATATCTACTACAGGGTCGATGTGTGTTCATTGGGTTGTGCAGCAGTGGGACAAGCCTGGCAGCAGGAGAAAAAACGATACTCATTTCAAAAAGCTCTGTCACCTCGTCCTCTAGGAGAAAAAGAACACCTCCATCGATGTAACATGAACAGAAACTGCTTGACACAAAGGCGTTTTGTTTAAAACCACTGGTCCCTTGGAACTTCCATTGTACCTATCCCTGTGAATGTCGAAGTTCCGTGCTTAGAGAAAGCTTTATCATTCTTCAGAAGGTGCAGTTACACTACAATGTGTGGCTGAAATTGCCCACGATAAGATGTAAGTTTTAGAGCAAAGGTTTTCAGGCAGCAGGAAAGGGACATGTCATTTTCTCTTAAAGAGCCACATGAAAAGAGGAGTACTGATTAGAAATGATTTCTCCTCTCTTGGAAACAAGAAAGATTCCGTGACACACTGTTGCTGCCAACTCAAATAGACAGGGAGTGTAGATGAAGAAGGCAGAGTCCATCGAAAAGACGTATACTTAGGTTTAGTACAAATGTTAGCGTCAAGTGTAGGGTTACGATTAGGATGAGGGTTGGATAGGGTTAGTGTGAGTGTCAGCATTAGGGTTGGGGTTTGCTTTCGGGTATGTGTTAGGGATAGGTTAGGCTGAGCACCAGTCAAAGGGTTTCGGCTTAGGCTCATAGCAACGTTAGTGTTAGGATCAGGGGGATGTCTTGCTTTGGTTTTACCTTCACGTATAAGGTTTAGGTTTAGCTTTAGGTTCAAGGCTTAGATGGGGCGTTTCCTTTTGGGGTGAGTGTTACTGCCCGGGTTATGGTGAGAGTCACGATTAGGGTTAGCGTTATCATTTTTGCTTAGGGTTATGGTTGAGTTTGCCTTATCACGTAAACTTTAAGAAGAACCTCTCAAATGAGATCCATTCACATTACCATGAAAATGTCCATAAAAATCTTCAAAAGATCTGATCAGCACATTAGATGAATGTCCTGCACACAGCCAACATTGAGTTTCACGACCATGACACTGACACTTGGGATATCCAAAGGTTTGGAAAGACATCAAAATAACAGGTGTTTTAATTGTGGTAGACTAGGATATCTAAGAAGAAATTGTAGGCAAAGCATTTCTAGAAATAACACTCCTTATAGGAATGAATCAAACAGAAGGCCGAGGTTCTGTAGAATTTGTGGCAATGGCCAACAGTGGACCAATGAATGTAGATCGACCAGGGACAAGCAAGGACCCCCTTACAATCAGGAAACTCCTTGGGTGGGGGCTCTCGATGGTCCCCATGTCAAAAGTAGCTCCGTCATTCCCCGTCACTATAGAGGACAATCCTCTCCAGGAAGATTAGAAAGTCCATTGTCTATTGAAAAAAATCATGCTGCTATAGATGGTAGATTAGGTTACATATGGAGGGTGAATCAAACAAATAAACAAAAAACAAGAAAAAAGTACATTTTGGCAAACTAGTATAAGTAATCAATGACCCAAATTAAGAGAACAAATAAATACGATTATGCCAATGGGCTTGGTAGACACAGAGATAGATGTAACCATTATAACTCAAAAATCTTGGCCTCCAAGATGGCCCCTGCAGGAGGCAAATGTTCACTTCTTAGGGGTTGGAACCCAGTCTCAGGTAAAGTGAAGCACTAGATGGGTTCAATGTATAGGACCAGAAGGACAGAGAGGAAGGCTGGGCCATATGTGTAGCAATAAATTGAAGGGGTTATGATCTATTACATCAGTGGAATACCCACATTAACATCTTACAGTGTTAGATATAAACTATAAGCAAGGCAGAGGGAGTGGGGAAGATGGGTGTAATCTACCAGAGCCATGTTTGCCATGCTTGAGCTGGCTAGAGCTTCTTTTCAGTTTATGACTGAGTCCTGCGCGCTGGATAAGTGGCTGCTGTTCCCTCTGGCTGCTTCCAGTTAATATTGGAGCATTGCTGTGAGGGGACCCAAGGTAGCTGAGATGTAGGACACTGGAGGGGAGTCTGTGTCAGTCGAAGCCCAGGTTCTCTGTGAGGCTGCATCAGGATGTAGATTCCCTGGAAACAGCTGGGGCGGATACAGGATTGCTGCAGCAGTTTGTTTCTTTGAAATCTATTGGGGAGATGGAATAGAGGCAGAGGTAAAGGTACGGATTTTAGGGAGAAAGTTTATTGGTGTTTGTTGTTGATTTTACACTTGAACGTACATGTGAAAATGTTTCTTAATCTTAGGGTATGGGAAGAAGAGTCCCAAGACCAAGAAGATGTAGATGATTAGGAAAGTGGGAGAGACCCACTCTTCAGCAGGTTGAGGAGCAGTCATCATTGCTACATGACTGATTATTGCCAGACTAGGGATAGCCACCACCCTGTGCCAAGTGGTTTCCAGGTCCTCCAGAGTCATGTGATCCTTCCCATGCCTTAGTAGCTCCTCAGTGGGCACAGGACCCTGAGGAGTTCCAAGTGCTAAGGGTCCAGCATGTCAAGACTCAGGTCACATGCATGTCTGTCCCATGGGGTGCTGTTGTAGGTTTTCTTGGAAAATGAGCCATTCTGCACTAAAGCAACTGGCATGTGTTCTCATATGGGAGTTGCTCGGCTACTGGGCATGGTCACCGGCCACCTGCCTGGGCTCTCTGAAGTCCCATAACCTTGCACACTGTCTGTAGCTCTGCAAGGGCAGCGCTGGCTATTTTTTGCCAGCCCACACATGTCCAGGTCATCTTTTACAAATGTTGATGTGCTGATCAGAATACATGGACGACTTCCATGCTTTGTCTAAGCATGTCCCTCTACTCCACTGAAGGGGTGATTCAGTAAATGCAGAAACCTTGTTCCACACAGAACCTGCCCTCACACTAGTGACAGACATACTGTACAAGGAGAATAGCCAGTATGGGTTATTCCTGTGCTACAGGCCAAGGTGCCAAGGGATAAAGTTCTGTCCTACCCCCTTAGTCTCAAGCCTCCCCTCTCCTAAGGCTACTCAGGGAGAAAAGTTCCTCACATGGTCACCCCCATAAACATAGGGGCTGATGAAACAAACTCAGGAAGATGAAAAAAGGAAGATTGCTGTAAATATGAGACTAGCCTGGGCTACACAGTGAGCCCTTGTTTCAGAGTAGACAGACGGACAGACAGGCAGACAGATTCAAGGAAAGAGAGACAGCGGAGAGTGAGATCAGAGATAGGAAGGTAGAAAAAAGATCCATGGATGGATAAAACAGAGATTATAGAAAGATCATAGGTAGGTAGACACCTGGCCGCTCCAGTGTAAAGCTTTCTTTCAATCTATGTGTATATTGAGAGTTTTATCTCATGCTAAAGTGAAGGCTTCAGTGAGCACTCTAAGCTCTGACTTCTGAGAAGTAGAGTCTGGTGGTAGAGTGCCAGATTGTTCAAACTGGTGAGGGCAGACTGAGACTCATAGCCTGCATGTCAGGAGCCAGCAATGTTGAGAGATGAACTTCCAGCTACAAGCCTTGCAGAGACAGAGGAAACAGCAAGTAGTGGATTTCAGTAGGTAAAGGTTTCAAGTGACTCCAGGCAGGAATGGATGAGCATACTGGCCTTGGGAAGGGGTGTGGCAGGGTAACATGGAGGGCAGGAAAGTTGTCTACTAAGATGGTGTTCAAAAGATGAAGCTCAGCAGGATCCAGAGTAGCTGGACTCTTTTGTACTAGGAGATCCTCAGCCATTGTGGTGAGAAGACGGGTCAGGCTATGGCATCCCACAATGCCATTGTCAGATTTCAAGGGTATTGACAGTGGCAAACCCCATCTTGACATCTTTCACTCAGGTTTAGATACTCTGTAGGAAGGAGTGGCTCCTTCCTATCCAGGAAGACAGAGAGGACTGTATGAAGTACTAGAGAACACAGGAGGACCTGAAGCTTCCCAGAGGCCTGTCTTTGGGATCCCTCATGAGCCCCTCCCTCCTTCTCTTAAGCACCAGGACCTAAGAAATGTTTTTTGTTTTGTTTTGTTTTGTTTTATTCCTCATCTTAACCTCGTACTCTGTTCTTCCAATATCTTTCCAGGTGGAAATGGAACCAGAGAGTTCCAGACACCCTGGACTGCGATTAAACAACCAGCAACCCCAGGACTTGGCAGCACTTAACTTTCTCAGTCCCCCAGGGATGGTCAGGGCCCCGGACCCAGGTCAGCAGGAATGCCTCATGATAATGCAAAGTCCTTATCCCCTGACTGCCATGCACAACTCCTCACTGTTTAAATAAGTAAAGGATTGGTGCATTATGCTCCCTGCTCCTGTCACCTGACACAATGCACTCAGGCAGCCTCTGGTCAGCCCAGGGTTCCATGAGTACCAGTCTGCACACAGGTGGGGCAATCCCTTTAAAAGAAAGACCTCTGCCCACTTAAGCTCTCTTTCTAGCTCCTGTCCCTCTGCTCTCTTCTCTTTCTGCTTTTCCAGCTCGATTCCTGCTCTCTCTTCTCACTGTTCCCCTGGGGCAGACAGGGTGTTTCCTATCTCCTTCTTATCTTCTGTCCTCTCTCTATCTCTGTATCTCTTTACCTCTTTTCTCTCTCCTTCCCCCCTCCCTCCAGTTTCTAATAAAACTTCACTTCTTACTTAATCTCTGTGTGCCTGGCACTTTTGTCCCCTGACTCAGTCACCCTCACCCATCATGGAACCTGCCATGGTCCCCATGCAGTGTCTCATCCTAACAGATCTACATGTTGTAAGACTGTCTCCTTCCAGCCCCAGGGTATAAGCAATCTGTCTCAACCTCCACCACATTCTGTACTTACAACAGGTGCAGGAAAGTATCTTCTCCAGGTGCCACTTAAACTTGCCTCCTTGTCTGGGAAGCATAGCAATACTAACTCTGTTGCATCATGGCATTAGGTTTCCACTGAGAGCTTTGGTGTGTGGGATGCCAGCCAGGCAGGCAGCCCTTCATTCCCATGCAATGGGAAGAGTTTTCTACTTTGTCTCTCACAGACAGCAGCAGCTTCAGTGTCAGCATTTGGGTACCTCCCAAGTCTCCATCCCTAGCCATGCACAGGCTGGGGATCCCTGACTTCCCATGTATCCTTCCCCCTGTGGCAGGCGAGTGTAAGCTCATACTGCCCAGACTTTGAGGGAACATGTGGAGTTGGTCTTTAGGGCTTCCCTGTGGACTATGTGAGGGTCCAGGACACAGTGGACAGGGACAACCTCGAACCTATGGCTTGTGTTTCTGTCCCAATGACAACCCTCCTGTAGTGAAAGGTTATTTATGCTCTTTATTGGGATCTTAGGAGAGATGTGTCGATCATTACATGGTGACTAGGTTTTGCATCCTCCCTCTCCTGAATGATCACAACAACCCCCTGAGCAGATGGGGAAAGTCCTATTCTCAGGGTCTCAGGAGCCACCCCAGTGTTGCAGCTTTCCTGGCTGACTCTCAACAGGTTTCTTCCTACCAAATCTGTGCACAGGAAAGCAGAGTTGTGTTTGCAGGAATGTGTCCTGGCTCACAGTGGAACCAGGCAGTCATGGCCTCCCATATCCTTTACTTGGTTGGGCAGAAGTTACATGCAGACTTTCCTCATGGAAATGCCCCTTTCTTAAACTTGGTTCACTTCTCCAAATCCTCTCTGTTCCAATTTTTATGCTTATGGACTACCACTTCAACAGGGTATATCTTTCTCTTCCACATATTAGTCTCCCAGGATTTTCTTTCCCAACCTCACAGTACTTTGATGTCAGTGTTTACCATTACTAATATTTAGGGAATTCTTTACTAACATTTGAACTACCTCTGAAGATGTTTGACTAAGGTTGACAGAATCAGAATTTGGGGGTCTGTTTCAGTGGGTTAGAAAACTTAGACTGTATTGAGTGGAGCTTTCTTTATCTTTCTAACAAGTAGGTGCTGATGTCTGAAAGCCAGGTTTGCTAAGCCAGCTAACATGGAGAGCACTTCCCTGGGAGGTTTTTTTCCCTAAAGGGCCTCTCTCTGTCTCTCTGTCTCTCTCTCTCTATTTCTTTCTCTGCCTCTCTCTGTCTCTGTCTGTGTCTCTCTCTGTCTCTGTCTCTGTGTCTCTCTCTGTCTCTCTCTCTTTCTCTGTCTCTCTGTCTCTCTCTTTCTCTGTCTCTTTCTCTCTCTGTCTCTCTCTGTGTGTGTATGTGTGTTGAGGGGGCACCTTCAGTTTGAAATGCAAATATCAGGGAATAAAGGGTCTCAGAGTTCCCAGATCAGTAGGGAAAGTCCAGGGTGCAACAAGTGTTTATTTCAGAGATAAGAAAAGGCTGTTTTAAAGATAATTAGCTAATCCTAACTCAATTATACATTCTGCCTGATTTAATGGGCACATATTTGTTCAAAAGGAAAAAGATGCTCACTGACACAATTCAGGGTTTCTTTTTTTAAATTTTTTTTAAATTATTTTATATAACAAAGTCCATTTAAATGAAATCAAACACTTATAGACAATATTTGGGAATTTTGGCGTTGTTCTTTCCAAACTACTTCCTGCTGGTAAGGGGCGCTGTCTTGGGGGATTCGAAGAAGATTCAGATATCCTGGCTCTAGTCTGTAGGGCTGCTTTGTCCAGCTGTTTTGAATGTAGGATCACCTTGTACTCTGTTTCAGGCTGTCTGGCATGATCAAACCACATTAGTCTGGAAGGAATCCCCAGCTTTTCATTTTCTGTGGAAACAAAAATAGAAAACCTTTTCCCAGTAACTTGTCCTTGAACTTAAATTTTGGAGTCAAAGCACTTTTTTAAATTTAATTTATTATTTTACATGTCGATCCAAGTTCCCTCTCCCTCCCTCCTTACTTCCCTCCATCCATCCCTTTTACCCTCTCTGCTCTCTCAGATGCACTTTAACCACCCTCTCCTCCCATCCTCCCACCCCAATTCCATATGTAGGGGAATGCCATCCAGTTGGGGTCATGTAGATCTGACAGGTCATGTGAAGTAGGGACTAGGGCTTCTCTCCTATCTCTAGATTAAGGCCTATAATTCACATCACCAGAGGAACTAGGATACAAGGATACAAGGTGTATTCTAAGAAATTCGTATAAAGTCCCTCACAGAAATGGGAAGGGGCAAGTCCCCCAGAGCACAGGGGAAGTGGGGGGGACAGTGAATGGAGAGAGAAGCAGGAAAAACGAGGGGGAGGAAAGGAAACCATGTGTGACCAGGAAGATTGAGCCTGGTTAGGAATAGAAGACAGGAAAGAGAGAGACAGAGACAGAGAGAGAAAGAGAGAGAGAGAGAACATAAAAGAGGGAGCCAGTATTGGTTTGAAGATAAAATTGACACAAAGAAAGGTCTAGAGAACTACAAGACTGCTCCCAACTAACAATTTGAGCTTCCATGGAAAGGCTGTCATAAATGCCCTTCCCGGAGAGTGAGATCAACAACTAACTTTTCCATGGAGGCCTCAACTAATGCCTGTTGGAAACAGGATCAAACACCCATACATAAACACTGAGTCGAACTAGAACCCAGATGCAGATGGAGAAGACAGACCAGGCTGCAGAAACACATAGAGACAGCTTACCTGAACAATGAGGAGCTAAGGGCCACTAGACTGACAGCTGGGAAGCCAGCATGGGAATGACTCAGAGACCCCCGAATATGGGTCTCAGCCAGAAGGACTGAGCAGTCTAAGGGACCTCAGACAATGGAGCCAGGATGTATCCCTGGTGCAAAAAATGACTTTGAGAACAATGCAGTGGTTTTAATGTACTGTTTCTAGAAATAAAATACAAGAACTAGCATAGTTGGTATTTACACCATAGGTTTATCCTGTGTCATTTTACTGAAATCTCATGCACCTTGGTCCAGTTCTCTCCATAATAAAAACAGAACATGTGCATATCTGACTGTTTCTCTATGATCTGTTCTGTAGGCCACTTTTGCACTATTATTCTGGAAGTTTCTCTCAGATACTGTAGTTCATGCTCAGGTTTTGGCCTTTAGGTAGGCCATGAAAATGTTCAGAGCAGAAAATATCAGAAAATTGAGGTGGGGACAGCAGCTAAACCAGAGCAGCATCTCTCAAAATGTTCAAGAGTTTAGCGACCAATTCCAGTGCTTACTTATTGATTAGTGGGCAGAGTGGTACACATTCTGGAGAAGAAGGCAGAAAATTCTAGGGAGAGCACTGCTTGAGATTGAAGCCAGAAGAACTACAAAGCTTCCCTTGCATGGGGGGTCCATAAAGGAGGGGGAGGAACATAATTTGTAAGCAGTTCTCTATGTGGAGGAAGAGGAAGTCTAGACAGTCAAAGTAATCATGAGATCACTGTCCTGTATGTACAAGTCTTTGTGTGAAAGTTTTGTAGCCACAGAGTATCTAGGTGATGAGGGTCTAGGAATGTCACAGAAATGACACCATCTAACAGATTTCACCAATTTGAAAAGTGGCTACCTCTGAGTGAGGATGGACACACTGGCAGGATCAGATGTCAGATTTATGGAGAGGTAGGGATATGGTGCATTTACATATGGAAAACCTGGGTAAGGTGGGGACAGAGGAAATGTGTCACCTTGGCCCTGGTGATAGGAGGGCATTGTTGCTGAGACATTAGGCAGGGTGAGGATGAGGGTAGGAACCTCCTGGTTCTGGAATGTGGACAGTTCTTAGTTAACTAACACTTTGCATAAATTTCACAGAATGGTAAAATAACAAAAGTGATGATGTATTCATTGGGATGGATAGATATATTGGCACTCAGTTGAGTTAGAAATTGGTTAAAAAGCTGATGGAACCCTAATTGTGTAATTGGCATTAAAACAGTGCTGTAACACAGGCATAAAACCCAATCACTGGCTAGTAGTGGTGCACGCCTTTAATGCCAGCACTCAGGAGGCAGAGACTGGTGGGTTCTGTAACTTCAGGGCCAGCCCAGTTTACAGAGCACATTCCAGGACAGCCAGGGCTTCTCAGAGAAAACCTGTCATACAAAAAAAAAAACAAACAAACAAAATCCCAACTCTTAAAAATATGTTAGTGTCACTGTATCATTGAAATCTAGACAACAATCTTTTAATTAATTTACACAAAACAGTGCCTATAATTTAGTGCTTACAATAGTTTTCAAAATCAACTAAAGCTCAAAGGTTTTAAGACCACATGAAGGACTTATTTGTTTCAAGGTGCTCAATAAACCCCACGACTGTCTAAATAATACTCCATGATCCATTGTACTTAGTGTAAATGATGATACAGTTGAGGCTCTGTGAATGTTATTTTCCTCCAACCTATGTTTTAGAGGTGTGGCAAGCTTAATCAATCATTCAGAAGTGTGTGAACAAGATCACTTAGTGCAACATAAATTATAATGAGAACATTTGGGGGGTTAAGATGATAGGTTGTGGGTATAAAACTTCAGAAAACTGGTGTTAACAATAAGTTTATATAGTCCCTTGAGGTTTCCAGAGGAAGGTATTGTAGTGGCTACTATGTGGTCTTCAGTTTCATTTTAAGCTTGTTTATAATAACCAAAAGTAGTTATGTTCAGCGGTTCCTCTGCCAATTTAGTTGATGGGCTAATTCATTTGCCTCTGTATTACTCCAGTCACTCTGTGTACATTACTCTTGGAAGTGTTGGGGCATCAGTTACATATATGGCTTGTTGCTATACCTACTCCATTTCTGAAGCTTAACCAGACCCTCAAAATGTAGCTTTCGTCTGTAAAACTTTTGTACAAAACCTTTTATTTTAATAAAACAGCTTGACTTTAAAGACACACAATATTCAAATATAGGAGTGTTATTCAGAGAGTTGACACCAAAAAATATATTTAGGCATTTCAGTGTGTGTGTGATATACTTGATATTAATATATATAATTTTGCACTGTACATATTGATTTAAATGTTTTCATATATCATGAGACATAAAAGTAGCGAATAAGCCATCATTTTTATGTGGAAAGTTTCTAAGGAGAGATGTTAGGCAATACATTTTATATAATGGTTTTCAAGGCTGTGTAGGTGGACTTCCTCCTGATTTTCATGTTTAACCTATATAGCGATAAAACCTCATGGTCTCATAGAATTAGGACCTATGCACCTACAACCAGTTGGAGGGGCGACTGGATACTCAAGTGAAAGTCCAATGACCTTGTCTCTGTCCTCCTTATTTGAAAAAATATTAGTATTTAACAAGTCCAGCTATAATTGTTTTAAGCAGGCAGTGATGGCACTCTGAAGATAGACATTGTTGAGTCAGAAGGCATTCTGTCACCTAACCTTAACAAGAGAAGGCTGAAGACCTTTACACAAAAGAAGTGATTAAAGAAACTACTGTTACCTGTGTACCTACTGCAAAAACCATTAGGTATTATAAGTTCTAAGGTCAACCTTATAGAAAACATAACCTACTTTTTTCCTATCTTCAAAACCAAGCATGTGCTGTACAACTGGTTTTTCCCTCTAGCAAAACATACATATTTGTATTGGAGCATTGAACCAAGTTGTACTATTAATTTGTGTTTTCAGTGTTACATTTCCTTAGAGGAGTAGGATACAAATGTTAGCTTTCATGGTTATTCCTTTCACTGCCAACCCTACCCCCCTTTTTAGGTTTTGGTTTTTAGTTTCGTTTGTTTTTGTTTTGGTTTTTAGTTTCTCATATTAGTCCATCATAAAAATCACTTTCATTACAGGTACATTGTTGTACCTCAATGTGTAGTGATAGAGGTAGTGATGCATTTTTACAGGTGTAGAAACACCGCATCTAACAGTCACTAAATTAGAGTGGTTTTGCTTGACATTGCATAGGTCTACATGGTTCTGGCATGGTTATTACTTTGGGGCTGGGCTAAGGGAGGTGCTGGAGGAGGAGAGATGAATATTTTGCTACAAACTTTAAGTAACAAATTTTTGTAACAAACACATTTTGGGGAGAAGCTTTAGCTCTTACATGTCAAGTTTTGTTCTGTTCCCCTGTACCTAGTCTCTCTCTCTCTCGGTGTGTGCATGTGGGTGGCTGGGTGGGTGGGTGTGGGTTTGTGTTTGTCTCTCTCTCTACAGTCCTCCTACACTCCAAACCTCTCTCTCTTAATCTTGGTTACAACATAATTCATCTACCATGTTCAACATATTGAATCATGAATGTTACAGTCAAGCTTTACAGCTAAAGGGTGTCTTCACCTCTGGATAAAAGACATGCTTTGGGACTGGTGACAGTCGATTAGAGGGGATGGAGGGCCATATCAAGGGTCCCATGAATGCATTTATGGTGGTCTAGGACTCAGAGGCTTAAGTTAGCCCTGGAGAATCCAAGCATGGAAAATGCAGAAATCAGTAAGCAACTGGGATACCAGTGGAAATCACTTACAGAAGCTGAAAAAAGGCCATTTTTCCAAGAAGCACAGAGACTGAAGACCTTACACAGAGAGAAATACCCAGACTATATATATAGGCCTCACCGGAGAGCTAAAGTACCACAGAGGAGTGACACTTTGCTGCCTGCAGATGCCTCTTCAAAGCTTCACAACCAGCTGCAAAGGAACAAGAACCTGTGCACATTCACATACAGAGAGGAAGGGCCTAGGACTGCACACTTGCCCTCCAGGATCCAGCTAAGCTATTTGCATCCCCACTGAGTACTCAGTCCAGCAGCAGCACCAGCAGCAGCACGTACTTTACCAACAACAGACATCACCGGTGACCACACAACTTAGCAGGATCACATCAATAAAACAGTGTGGCAGTGCAATGGCAGTGGCTTCTGTTGGGATGTATGTCAATATTCCCTCTTGCTATAATTCGCAGCCTCAGATTTCTCACCTTTAATTTGGTTACTGATTATCCTTCTCCTGTAATAAAGACCATGCTCATTTTGTCTGGATTCCAAAATGAGGTGGGTAAAGATGATTCGTGTATAAGAAAGGAGAATACTTGGAAGGGATTTTACCCAATTTTAAGGTTGTTTAATAGATACCTGTTGCACCACTGTGGAAAGTATTGTTTATCTGTAACTCTTCAATGTTCATCTATAAGAAAAGCACAGAGTTTAATGGTATGGAAAAACAGCCTGTGCTTCTTTGAAAATGCAAAACCCTTTTTCTTTCAGGGTTCTTTACATCATCTTACTCCACACCTATGAAGTATGCTTTGAACTCTTTAGAACATCCTTTGGCAAAATAAAGCCTGCTTTTCCCTTAACTATTGTCTGTCTTTAAATATCTAGCTGTTTTATTAAATAAAAGATTTTCTACAAAAGTAGTACAGACCAAAGCTACATAGCATCAGTTGACCCTTCAATCTGAACTGGAGAAATATCACAAAGTCCCTCTCTAAGATGAAGAATTACAAGACTTTAACAAACCTGAGAGAAGGTGAATTAGTACTTTGTTGGGAGGAATATCTGACTAATGATCTCATACTCATACTTAGTGTTCAGCTCTAAAAACAGAAACAAATTCGGGTAACATTCAATGTACATTTACAGTATGGGGAACTATCGAGGCCACGAGTTAGGTCCAGGCCAAAGGGACTCAGGAATTAGCATGACTGGGCTCGCTATGGCCACTAATAATGAAAGACCCCCCAAGAGACCCCAAGAGTTTAGAGCCTGTCACGGGGGAAGGCCCTTGCCCCCAAGAGACGAGACCAGAACACTGGATGCAAGTGCAAGAGGTTGTTTATTGTTCACACAGGTACCTGTGGATGCTTCAGTCTTTCAGGGACTGAGCGTGCTGAGGTTAAAACTCAGGCAGTTTATACAGGGTTGGTGTGGCAAGAAGCAGCATTACAGAAGCAGAAGCATGGCTACAGGGATTTCATTGTTTCATCTAAATGTAGCAGTTGTAGTTAACCAAAGGACAGTTGGTTATTCAGGTTGGGCACAAAGAATACAAAGAAGTCAGTTATGACTCTCTCAGCATCCCGGATACCGTCCTGCTGACCTTGCTTTGGTCCAAGCTGCAGACCACAGATACCTGGTTGGCGTTGGATGAGAGCAGCACCTGGTTCCCTCCTGTACTTTTCCCATAACTTGACCCTGGCAAATTAGCAAGAGCAGTTTAAACAGGCAATAAGCATAGTGGGGGTCTTTCAATAAAACTCCCTGTGAATTATTATGGAAGACAAACACACCGTACTGAAACTCAAATATGTTATTGCCTGAGTTCATAGTAAACATCACATATCGACCTTCTTCAGTGCATACTCACAACAGCTCCTTCCAAACACAGATAAAGGGAGAGGGTGAGATGGCTCAGGTGTAGAGGCACTTGCTGTCAAGCCTAACAATTTGAGTTCAATGCCGAGGAACTTCACAGTAGAATGAGAACCAACTCGCTCAAAATTTTCCTGACCTCCTCAATTCCATCACAAAGTGTGTGTGTGTGTGTGTGTGTGTGTGTGTGTGTGTGTGTGTGTGTGTGTGTGAATGTATATATGTTTATACTGTGTGAAGAGGTATCACTGTGATTGGTTTAATAAAGATCTGAATAGTCAAAAATACAGGAATTCTGGGCAGAGTAAGGAACTAAGGTGCTTAGGAGACACCAACCAGTAAGACACTGAGGAAGTCAGACATATATTTCAGAGGAGAGGGACCTGAGGCATGTGATATAATAATAATTTCAGGTTAATTTAAGGAAAAAGCTTAGCCAAGGCCCAGGTTTCATGATTAATTATGAGTCTCTGTGTCAATTTGTGGGAGATGGTGACACAAAGGATAGTGGATTACACCTGTGTCTCCTGTTTCATCTGTGTGAGTTCATATAAACTCTGCTCACTTGATTTGGAGGGTCTTTTTCTCTTGGTGTCCTCCATCCCCTCAGGCTCTTGCCCATATTGCTGCCTCTTCTCACAAGGGGTTCCCTGGATGGGATGGAGAAGACTACTCACAGCTGAGGGATCCAAGATCAAACATAAACCACACTCTGTCTGTCTGTCTGACTGTCTTTCTGCCTAACTGCCTGCCTGCCCCCCTCTCTCCCTCTCTCCCTCTCTCTCTCTCTCTCTCTCTCTCTCTCTCTCTCTCTCTCTCTGACTACACAATGTCTCACTGTAGGCAATTGATCCCATCTGCAAAGCATTCCTGGGTCAGCCCAGGGGAACAGAAATCCAAGAACCATGAGTGAACCCTGAGGTGGGGACTTCTAATGTCCTCTGAGAGGTGGAGCCTCCAAGAACAGGATTTTTAGGGGCAGAGTGTGGACTGAGGTGACTCAGGACAGGGCCCAATCTTGGCATCTTGAGGGAAGGGTTTGGAGCAGGGCTACAAACGCACATGTCCTCTGAACACTGAGGTCCCTATGTTCACTGACCTCTGATGTCACCCTGTCCTCTGATGGGTCTTGTCTCCAAGTCCAGTGACCTCTGATGTCCACTGTCTTCCCATGTCACCGTGTCCATGGGCTTCTGTCCATGTCCCCTGACCTCTCATACCCCTCTGTAACTTACCTCTGATATCTACCAACGCTGGAGTTCTGTGTCTTCTCATGCTTTACCCTTTGGACACTTTTTGTGCTGACCTGAGCCCTAGAACTCGAGTATGTCTGTGATGCTCTCTCGTAACCACAGCCCCGGGTCCTCATCTGGCCTCCAGAGACATCAAGAAGGATACAATTAGAAGAACACTTACAGTCCCAGGTTCAGGAACACTCACCCTTGTTATCCACCTCATTATTGCCAGGCTAGGGATGGCCACCACCCAGTGCCAAGTAAATGCCAGGTGCTGATGTGTCATGTGATAAACTTCTCAGTCCCTCCATGCCTCAGAAGAGCCTCAGCGGGCACAGAACCCTGAAGAGTTCCAGGTGATAAGGGTCCAGCATGTCAAGACTCAGGTCACATGCATGTCTGTCCCACAGGGTGCCTTCCTCCAGCCCTCCAGAATTTCCTGTCCTCATGGACAGAGTAAGGACCTAAGGCTGGCCTCCTGCTTGGCAACCTGACCTGTGTGCTTGAGCCTCTGGCCTGCAAATTGAAGAACATTGCCAGAGGACAGCCACCCTTTTCTGCACCAAAGCACCTGGCGTGTGTTCCCGTATGGAATTTCTCTGTTGATGCCCAAGGCCTTCTACTAACTTCCAGACTTTCCTGAAGCCCCATGCCCTTTCACATGTCTGTAGCTCTGCCAGGGCAGGGCTGCCTATCTTGTCCCCTGCCCACCTTTATTAAGGACAGCCTTTACAACAGTAAACATACTGGCCAGAGAGCATGGGTGACTGCCCTACTATGTGTAAGTATGGTTACTGTAACCCACTGAGTGCTAGCTGCAGGTCCTGTCACACACAGAACCTTCCCTCACACTAGTGTCAGACATACTGCCCAAGAACAGTCAGCATGGGTTATTGCTGTGACAAAGGCCAAGGATGACACAGGATTACAGCTCTGCGCACCCTAAGTCTTCTCATGGAGAAAACTACCTAAAACACCAACCCCCTTATGTGGAAGGGCTGCGGAATCTAATATTCCTGAAGATGAAATAGGAAGATTGCTCTAAATATGAGCCTAGGCAAGGCTACACAGTGAGCCCTTATTTCATACTTTATGAGACAGAGACAGACAGAGAAAGGGAGAGAGAGAACGTAGATATGAAGGAAAATAAAACATCCATAGATGAATAAATCAAGGAGAGATCATAGAGAGTCAGATGTGTGTCCTGTCCACTGCATGGGGTACAGTGTAGTTATTGGAGAGTATGGTGTGTTTCACTGACCGTCAGCCACTGTCCCATACAGAGGAGCCCCTTTCTGAATGTCAGGAGTACAGCAATCTTTGGTCCCTCCCTCCTAACAATTGCTGCCTCTCTGTCCTCAGTGCCCTGGAAGCCCTACGTGTCCTAGTCGGGGTTCTGGTCCTTAGTGGGAACAGAGTGTGGAGCAGAACCTACTGTGCTTCAAGAAACACATTCATTCTCTGCTACAGGGGATCAAGCAAAGGCTGTTCCTAGAGCTGTCAGTAAGGGAAAGTCCAGGCCTTGGGATTCCAGCCAGGGCTTGCAAGTGTAGACTAAGGAGAGGCCTGCAGGCCTGGGGGTGGCCCCAAAGCTTCCCACTTAAGAGTTGGGATCTGTGTTTGAATCTCTAAAACCCCCGTGTAAAATCCTAGTCATAGGCCAGCTGTGATGGCACAAGCCTTCATTCCCAGCATGTGGGAGCAGGCAGGAGGCAGGAGGATCTCTGCAAGGAGTCTTGCTCCAAAATGAGTCTGATGACCTGGGACCTTAGACTGATGTGTGAAGGTTGCACATCTAAGAAACTATGACCACCTGCTTCAAACAAACAACCCCAGATTGCTTGGCTTGTTGCTACTATTACTACAGTTCCAATGGATTGCATGAACAGTTTCTCAATAGTTACAATAATCAAAGTCCATCGTTGCCATACTTCTTTCCCCTCCCATCCACCAACTTTCCCACCAGTAACAATTATCAACCTGAGTCGTAGCCCTAATGTTAAAAGCATAAACGGTATTGTATGTCACCAAAAATAAAAGACACAGAAACCGATTCTGTGGGTCAAGCTTCAAGCTAAAGATCAGAAAGGCAAAGCAGCTGGCCACTGATCAAGGCCCCACCAAACCTCAGACTGCAATCCCAGACTTCTGTGCTCTCAACAATTAACTGGGAAATACCAAGACCATCTAATGAAGACCCTGCTCCTGTCTGTTATATCTCTCTGGTGCTGGGATTACAGGTGTGAGCCCTGTTAATCTTTGAGACCATTCAGTCTCTCATAGAGCTGGGTGGCCTTGATCTCAGAGAGCTCCATCCTCCTTTTGTCCTGATTCCTGGGATTAAAGGTGTGTGTCACCACCACCTGATCTCTATTATGGCTTCAGTCCGACTTTGCTCTCTGAATCCTCAGCCATGCTTTAGTACATTGGAAATAAGGTAACACCAGAGTATTGCAAGGGAAAAGGGGAGTGTTGTAACCAGGCCTGCCTACAGGGACAACAGTGTCCACAGTTGGCATCAGTAGCAGTTATAGTATCATGCAGAGAGAAAGGGAATTTTTACTCTAGTTGACAGTTTAGACCACTGGTAAAATCTAAGTTCTCAGGATCAAATCACCAAGCAAGGCTGGATCAATTCCTTCTTCATCCTCTACTACTCTATCTCCTGTATCTACATGACTAAAAACTCACCCTCAATAGTTGGCACTGCTCATACCTTGTACTCATGTTCCTTCTTTTCAACTCCCTACAGTATTGTAACAGTATTGTAATTTAGAGGGAGGACATTGTGGGTTTCTATGATTCTGCGTATTTCACTATTCCTAGACTATTCCTGGTCCCATTAACTCCTGATATCAATTTATTATCATTTCTCCAAGACTGTTGTGTTTCAAATCATTCTCTACAGATCTACACATATGCAAATTTGCATTGTCATTAACTGCTGTGACTCTCTCAGGCTAACAAGAAGGTGACTGGCTAGGCAACATCCTGTCCTTGAGCAGCCTGAATTCATGGGTCACACCTGAAACATCAAAGACTTTAGGGGCTGAACCAGGTCTACTGTGTACTTTTAACAACATCCTCTCTGGCTCTCCCAGAGGGCAGTCTTCAGGGGAAAGTTTTCCTTAAAGAACAGGTATTTTATCCATAACTCTGAGAAAGTGAAACAGAGGCAGCCAGTAATATGTTTGGTACAGAGAAAGCAAGAGAGCAGGCAGTACATGTGCTCCTATGGCCATGCCCAGCATTATGCAGTGAACTATAAACGTTTCCCAGAAGAAATCACATGACTCCTAGAACATGTAGCCTATTCTGGTCTATGTAGTGAGACCCTGATACTTTCTTTATCTTTTCTTTTCTTAAGGTCAGTCTTACAGTCACAGTGGTTCATGCCTTCAGGCAGCCTGCAAAAGTGGAGACACTCTCCAGGAATTCTGGCTGAGCAGGGAGAACCAGGTTCCTGTGGGAGACCCTGTTAAAAAACAAAAACAAAACAAACCAAGCAGACAAACAAAAACCTGTGGGCTGACTCTGGGGGCCTGGCCTTTTATCCCACCACTCAGCAGAAAGAGGCAGGCCAATCCCCTACTTTGGTGCCAGCCTTGTCTGTGGTGTGAGTTCCAGAACAACCAGAGATTTACAGGGAAACCCTGTCTCCAAAACCCTAAAAAGCAAACAAGAAAACTAACACAGGGGAGAAAAGCAGTTGAGAAACAACCTGACTTCAATTCCAGGCCCCAAAGCACACAATGAAAGGCATCCTGTCATTCCCAGAACTGAGTCAGGCAGAAGGCAAGATCTATTCAAGTCACTCCTGGTCTTTGTATTCACAGATGCAGTGGCAGTCAGACAGTCTCTTCTGTCTGTCCATAGAGGTGTTTGGCCTGTGAAAAGGGCCATTTAAATTCCTTCAGTTCCTGAAAAAGTTTTGCTCATTGCCAGTTGATTTTCTACTAAGTCGCTGGTCTTAAGGAGCAACGGGAACTCAATACATACAGAGGCTCCTCAGCATTTCAACGTTTGCTTTCTTGATGAGTATTAAGTCACATAGAGGTTTTCAATGAAGGATCTGGTCCCCTAGCCTCAGGTACCTGGGGTGGACAGAGGAACTCATGACATATGCATTCCCTCTTCTGTTGGAGGCATGTGGCCTCTCGTCATGGTTACCCCCAGAAAGTGGCAAAAGACAAGTAAGAGGTCTTGTCTGACCAGGATGCCAACCCTGTTATCAGCCTGGAGACTGGTGTGAAGGTCACTTTGTCTGCAGCCTCACCTCTCTTGTGGGAATTAAAAGAAAAGGTTGGCCTGAGCTTCCTATCCTGAATCTCTAGGGGGCAGCACACACACCCAGTTGTACCTCTGTGTCACAGGGATAGCAGGGCACTGATTCTGGGGTACTGGAGTCGGATGTTCAGGGCCTCTGCACGGGTATGCAAAGTCTTTCCCCCCTAGTGTAATGCAGACCCTGTGGTTAAGGAACAGGATCCTCCCTGCAACGAGGTCCCAGGTCTGAGACCTGCAGGAACATCACCCAGTTAGATAATATCACAAATATTATAGGTGCTGGGCATGGTGTCAGCTCCTGATCACAGCACTCAGGGAGCCAAGGGGGGAGCACTGTCAGTTTGAGGTCAGTGGGGAGTGAAGAGGGACACATCCACCCCGTGAGACTGTAGCTCAGCAGGGATCGACTCAGTGATTCTCCCTTCTAAGACTTCATGGCTTTCTATGCATCCAGGAAGATGTCCTGGATGGTGAGTGTTTCCGTGAGAGCCTGGCAGTCCCTCACTGCACCAAGTGGTTCCAGGTTAGGGTGTACTGGGTGGTCCAGAGTGGGGACAGTCACCATCCACATCTGTCCCAGAACCCCACTGATCAACAGAGGCTCCACCAGTGGGCTGCCGCTGTGCATGACTGTTCTGTGGGGGTACCTGTCCACTCTGCAGAGGCCTGCCCACCTAGGAAAGTGGGCAACCACAGCAGGGGGCCAGCCATGTCTCTAATCAGCACTGCGCTGACCCGTGTAGGCACATGGGAGGTCTAACAAGACACATGTCACCAGGCCCCTCCTAAAAACTAAAATTTGGCTCACTTTCATATTTGACAGTCACCTTAAATGCCAAACTGGGGGATAGAGTCCAAGCCCTATGCAAATGCGGGCAACCCAGAGAAATGTAAGCTCATCCATCACGCAGGCCTGCCAGCATCAGTCTGAGGAGCCTGGCAGCCCTAGCCTTCTCACACCTCACTTCATAGTATGCTGAGCTTGTCCAGTCCACAGACACCTACTATAGCTTGGCCTCATCATCTCTGCCCCCGTCCCAGCCACAGAGTGTCCCTTGTGTTCCTCCTCCTCCCCCTATCATGTCTCCATGTCCTGTTTAATCCGGGGAGCTGGTGGTGGAGAACATACAGCGGACAGTACCCCCGCCCATGAGCCCGGGGTGCTATGAGGCAGGTCCTGGAGTATGTGGCACACAGCTGACAGGTCAGTCATGCTCCAGGAATGGGGTGGGGGAGTCTAGGGCATGGGCAGCAGAGGCCATGGCCATCTGAATACATGCACAGGAAACAAGTATCACCCACACTCACTGGGCTTGAGATCCAAGCATACAGCAGGAAGGGCAGAGACACCACCATCCTCTAGGGACACAAAGAGTGACAAGGGCAGGAGTCTGTCTCATACCCAAGCCAGGACTACCCCATTAGTCTCCCTATGCCAACAGCATGTGCTATGGGTAGTGCAGCTTGTGCCTGCCTACTCCAAGTGCACTTGAACCATGACTGGGTTTCAAGGGAAGCCACAGGACACTCTGTTTATGTGGAGCTATGGCACCTGGCTAGCTGTGGTTCAGTGGGTGGAACATCCACCTAGTATGCCCAGAGTCCCTGAATCTTGTCCTCAGCACATCACAGTCCAGGCCTGGTGGCACACACCTATCACCCCAGCACTTGGGAAGCTGAGCAAGGTGGGTGATGAGTTCAAGGACAGCCATGTTACATTAGGTGGCTGATGATCAGAATGTGACACTTGCCAACCTTGGAAGGGACAAGAGTGGGTGTAAGGATTCGGGCATTAGGCTGGCCTGCCCTGTCACCTGGCAGAATGCACTCAGGCAGAGTCCTGGACAGCCCAGGGTTTCATGAGTACAGTCTGCAGGCAGGTGTAAAGGACCCCTTTAAAAGTCGGGCCCCTGCCCACTTTCTTTTGCTTACTCTTTTGCTTTTGCTTTCTTTGCTCTCTTTACTCTTTCAAGCTCTTCTCTCTTTCTCCCTGTCTCTCTCTCTCTGCCTGCCTCTCTCTGTGTGTCTTTCTCTCCCTCTGTCTCTGTCTCTCTCCCACTCCTTCCCTCTCTCTCTTTCTCTATCTCTTGTTTTCAGTTCCTGCTGCCTCTATGTCTCTTCCCTTCCCCCTCACTCCCCTTTCTAAATAAACTCCTCATTCAAGCTCCATCTGCCTGGCATGTATTTCCCTCACCACGGTCACCCTCTCCTGCTATGAACCTGCTATGCTCTCCTAGGTGGTCCCTTACCTTGGGAACCCCCACACAGGACCACACCCCCTGCAGTTTTATCCTATAACTGTAACACAAGAACTTCAATGGGTCCTGGAAGGAGGTCCCTACAGGCTTTACTTTACCCCTGGAGACAGGTGTGACTCTGAGCAGGAAAGCAGGATCAAAGGTCAGCCCTGTCCTGTGGGCGTTCACACAGGCTAGAGCATGGTACCTGCACAGGTTCAAAGTGGTCAAGGGGACCCATGCAGTGCACCCCAGGGCTGACTGTATGTTACCAAGGCAGGCCTTGCCCAATGTAGGCCTTGGGTCAGTGTACTGCAGCCACAGCACAGACTACAAGTGCAGTCACCCACCATCGTAAATGGTCCCTGTGTCCATCTATTCCTAACAAGGTTTACACTTTTCCCCTGGCTCAGATGGGACAGGCATACAGGACCCCAGTGAGAAAGGCCCACAGAACACTCTGGAGCTCATAATCCCACAGCAGTGAGAAGACCTGATGGCCAGAAAACAGAAAATAGGAAGGGTAAAACTATGTTGTAGATACCAATATCCTTGTTCTTGTTGTGTATTCCACAAAAACGAACTTTAAATCTCCTCAATTGTGACAGGGAGCTTTCTTTTGCTTCATTTTGAACAAAAATGTGCCCTCAACTTTAATAATGTAGAATATAAAATTAAATAAAGATAGCTAGTTACCTTTAAAGGAGTGTTTGTTTGTTTGTTTGTTTGTTTGATTTTATCTCTGATGGAAGCCATGCATGTTTCCAGGGGTCATGAGAAGATGAGAAGCAGCACTTTGGAAAGAGGGAACTACCAGCCTCTCTCCTTCATTCACCTGAAAGGAAGGGAATCTTAATCTGAGCCCACACCCAAGGGTGCTAGCACGAAGCAGTCATATGCCATGCTTTTACACTCTTTCAGCCAGCATCCATCTGTGCACAGCTGAAACAAAGCTTAAGTAATGACTAAAGGATAGGTTAAGTCATTACTTCGTTAATAGCTGCTAGGTAAAAAAAAAAATCTTGGAAACAATTTAAAGGCACCATTTTAATAGTGAATTGAAAGACTCATTTTGGTCAAGGACAGTAACAATCACAGTTAGGCCAAGTTGGCTAATGCACCAATTCTAACTAGGATGGTTGTAGGGAGATAGTTCTGTGGAACTGGCCACGCCCATTGGGGGTGGAGCCATGGGCGGAGTGACCTGTGGAAGGAGGTCGGAGGGGGCCAGGAAAGGTGGTCTCTTTCTGGCCTGACTCGGACAGGAGAGGATCGGGTTGAATTTCCTGGTGTTCATCTGTCTAGGTTGTAAGTTATTTCTCCCTGAATAAACATCTATTCGGCCTATTTGTTTATCCTGATCCTTCTTTTCCGTGATAGATGGTTAGGTGACTAAAGGCTATGATTAATTCCTTGTACCTATTTCTTCCCTCATCTCCTTATAAGATTTAATAATGATAATGATAAAGAAAAGTGTTGCTGATTGGGTATGCATCCTGAGGATTTAAAGTAGAGATGACTGTTTTTCATATAGAAAACCTTAGACTTATGACTTCTTTTGATAATTTTGTCTAATTTAACTTTGAAAAAGCTTGCTTTACATGTCAATTCCAGGTTCTGGGCACTCCCATCCACCCCAGTTTTCCCATCAACCCCCATCCCATTACCATTGTGCTCCCCAAGGAGGGTGAGGCCTTCCATGGTGAATCTTCAAGTCTGTCATATTATTTGGAGCACGGCCTGGCCCTCCCACATGTGTCTAGGCTGAGGCTTCTATGTGGAATGGGCTCCCAAAGTCCATTCCTACACCAGGGATAAATACTAACCCGCTACCAGAGGCCACGTAGACTGCCCAGTACCCATTTTCTGGGTGTCTGGGTTGGTGCTATGCTGGTTGTTTCCCAGCTTTCAGACTGGAATCCATGAGCTCCCCCTTGTTCAGGTCAACTATTTCTGTGGGCTTCTGTAGCCTGGTCTTGACCCCTTTGCTATTTAGTCCTCCCTCTCTGCAACTGGATTCCAGACTTATAAATCTTTTAAGATTTTTTTTTTTAAATCAGATTAACTTTTGAGATAAAGTGATTGTTTTTGTTGTTGTTGTTGTTGTTTTTTGTTTGTTTGTTTGTTTTTTTGCAGGTAGTGGGTGCAGTCTATGGGCCAGAGAACTAACTGAAAAAAATTACCAAAGTGCTTGGACATCAATGTATGTGTGTTCTTGGGATAATATGCTTTTCACCTGTAAATTCTTAAAACATTTAATCATATTAAGGGATATGGAAAACATGATGTTTTTTAGAAGAATAGTACAACCTGCCAGGAGAAAACAGCAAATAACACTTAAAGGCAGGTCTATTAGGGTTACACCAGATCTCTCAATGGAGATCCTAAAAGCCAGACAGATGTGCTTCAGATGCTTCAGACTGTTAGGAGACCAGCGGTGCCGGTTCAGACTATTACACCCAACAAAACTTCCGATCACAATTTTGGAGAAAGTAAAATTCTAAATTTGAAACCAAGGTAAACAAAGTAAAGCACTGTAAACGTGCTCGAGGGAAAACTCCACAAGACTGACACTGGGTATTTTCATCACTTAAGATTCACTTTTAACGTGGGACAGGGTATTCCACATGGACCTGGCAGACTCAGAGTGCTCAGCTATCCAGCTTGTCCCCAAGGTGCCCCATATCCAACATCCAGGTGCTGGAATCAGGAAGCTGGCATTTGTGGATCCTAGAGATCTGAACTAGTCTTCACACTGGTGTGGAAACAGTTTAGGAAAAAAGCCACAGCCCTAGCCATTTTTCCTATTTATTGTGTTTCCCCTTCACGGACATTTCCCGCTTGTTAGCCTTTGTGTTGTGTGTTTTGTATGAAAACTAAGTTTTGGACCATATACAATCCATACAATGGGGCAACTAGTTGAAGAGTAACTCAAAAGATGATTAGTTGCGGATCATAGGAGGACACCTTAAAAAAGCATACACTTGTAGGGAAGTGGCAAGACAAAGGCAAGTAGCCATCAAACCTAGGTTCTGTGGGGACAATAGCCCACTCCAGCATGTGGTTAGCTCTTCTCCAGAACTCCAAACACATTTCCATCAACCAACACACTGAGCTTTCCTTCTTACTGCCTATTCCTTAGGTTGGGGTTTCTCCCTCTTTCCCTGGTCTTGGGACTCCTCTTCCCAAGCCCTAGCAATAAGAAACTATTTCTCATGCACATCCAAGATGAAAGAAAGAAAGAAAGAATAAATTTTCTCCCTAAAATGCTAAACTTCACCCCCTGTCCCTCTTCTATCTGCACAACTGATTTCAAATCATGAGACTGCTTCAGCAACCCAGAGCCAGCCTCAGCTTTTCCCAGGGAATCTAATTCCTGACATCCTGACCCAGCCTCACAGACTTCCCCTAGCTTCAGATGTTCCCATACAACCTGGTCATTGACAGACACAACCTCTGCTTCCAGGCCTTGACCAACAACTCAGCTTCCTCGGGTCCCTAACAGCAATGCTCCAATGTTAACTGGAGGCAGCCAGAGGGAACAGCAGCCACTTCCCCAAACCCCAGTACTCAGACATAAACCAAACAGATGGGAATGAAGGGAGCCCACTGGAGCTTGGGGCTCTGGCAGGCAGGGCCTTGACTTTCTGCTGGACCCTCTATCCCCAATTCCTCTGCCTGGTTAAATCATTTAGATTACATTCCTAGCTACCAACTCTTCCTAGAGTTGGCCACATTCTCCTCCTGAGCTGACTACCAAGTCAAAGTATTTTCCTTCAACAATCACAGGCCCTCTTTGGCTCCCCCTAATTAACATCCCCAATGAAAATACACCAAACGTCCTAGCCCATTCTAACACAGACCTTGTTTCTTTTCTTACAAATAAGATCTGCAAGCTCTTCTGCTGCTGTTTGCAGCCCCAGTCAGAAATTAGACACTTTAACTTCTCTTCCCAGGGTATTAAAGGATCCCGCCGTGGTGAAAAAAAGTGCTTTGTGTCCAATATGGGGTCAGGGAGAGAAGACCCTGGTGTGTGCGTCCACACTTGCATGTGTACGTTCCTGTGTGCGTGTTTGTGTCTGCGCGTGTTTTCTTGTAGGTTGTCTGCAACAACAGTTTCCTCTCATGCTGTTTTAGCTGAGGCATCCTGACAACCAGTGTTTCCTTTATTTTATTTTTTAGTAATAACTAATGCTCTGTGTATTTTTCTTTGTTCTTAAGACAACAGTTTCTCTATGTTGCACTGGGAGTTCTAGAACTATGTAGACCAGTGAACTCAGAGATCTCCCTGCCTCTGCCACCCAGTGTTAGAATTAAGGTTTGTCTCAATCCCATCCCTTAGTGTGTGTGTGTGTGTGTGTGTGTGTTTTACTTTAGTTCCTCTCTAGTTCTCTGTTATTGCATTAATATTGCTTATTGTTTTGCTATTATAATCTTGGCTTAATAATTCTGAAATTCCTAGCCTGTTATCCTTGCACACTAGTTCCTTTCTTTGCTACAGTACTGAGGGTATAGGTCATGTTTGTGTGGTATAATGAAGTATCTGGCCTGTTTTCTTTTGTTGCACCTATCCTCAGTCCTGGTTCTTCTGTGTACAGTGACTTGAAGAAAAGCTTACAACAGCCCCCAGTGCAGCGATACTCAGAGGACAGTTGTATTCATCTTATAACTTAAAAAACACATATATGTGACTAGACATACAAGATGACTCCTCTAAAAGTCTGAAAGACTTCATTAGTCAACTTAATCATAACGAAATGTTTGAAACGACAAAGAGTTAAAGTTACTTTCTAAAATGATCCATGACACACAGACGATTCGCCAAAACAGATCTGCACAGTAAAAATGTGTATATATATATATATATATATATATATATATATATATATATATATAAAAAACCCAACAAAATAACAAGAAAGAAAAGCCGAGTAGAAAACCATTCAAGAATCCCATAAAAGTTCAGCTCCTGGAGGAAAAGAAAACAAAGGAGAAAGAAGGAAACCATAGAATAGAAGAACAGGTCAAGAAGTCAAACACTCAGGGCAAGCATCATCAGTCAGCTAAATCAACCAGAAAGAAATGAATTATCAGGGAGTGGAGATGGGCTGAAGATACCAAATGGAAAAAACAGCAAGTATTACCACAACTTTCAACTACTCTGGGATACAATGAAAGAACATTTAAGAATCCATGTGGTACATCATTTGGGGCAGGGCCTAGACCCTCTCCCTTGTGTCTAAGATCAGAGAGTTTTCTCTGGGTCGCCCATGGAAGCAGAAAGAGAATGGGTCATTGGGGGACATGGGAGGATGGGACAGAGAAGGAACTGGGATTGACAGGTAAAATAAGATTGTTTCTAATTTAACAAAATTATCCAAGTACTAGAACCAGGAGATAACAAGCACAGGAGAAGAAACAAACATGTTCAGTGGAATCATATCCCCAAACTCCCCAAATCCAGGGAAATGTGTGCACATGGAAATACAGAAGACATTTGGAAGTCAAAATAGACATGACCAAAAAGTTCCTTCTGGTCCCATTAGGTTTAAAACGCCAGGTCCGGAAACCTAGCTAATGAGACCAAGATCTAAGGAAGTCACAGATCTCTGAGAGGAATGTTCAGCCACCACTTTTCCAAACCCGAATAATGCCTACAGCATAATCCCTAAACCCACAGAGAAGTTGATCACAGAAAGCCCGCTGCAACAGGTAAGAGACCTTACTAAAAAGGACACCCAATCAGAATGCAAACAGTTGTGGAGCCTGGGGCCAATGGACGTAACTACAAACACAAATCCTGTACCTAGGCTCAAAACCACTACAAAAGAGGGGGAAGAAAGATTCCCAAGAGACAGAGGTCTGCTGTGACAATGTGTCCTGCTTGGAATGGCAAAAGCTTACCAATCAGAGTGCCTAAACATGAGCGCAACAAGGATGAACAGGAATAACAACCACACTAATGTGGACTGGAAGAGTCCTTAGCCCTAGAGGATCTACATGCCCCTTGGGAATGGGGGAGACGGACCACCCCAGGGAGAAGCACACCGATTTGTTTATCCAATACTAAATGGTGCAGCCCAGGAGACATACATGCAAATGACATTACAGTGAGCAAGCACTTCCTTTTTAGGAAATAAATGTAGATACACACGCGTGTGTGTATATAATAGAATTTAATGGGAGGAAAAGCAGCCATGAACTTCAAAGGGCAAGGAGGAATTTATTGGAATATTAAGGGGGAGGCAATGGAAGGGGTAAGGAAATGAAAAAAAATACTATTATCTCACAAGGCAGTAACTGTTTGAGAAGTTACGGGCTGAGGAAGAGTTTCGGAGGGGTGGGGGTGGGGGTGGAAAAGACCAAAATGTATCATAGGGAGACATTTTAATTAAAAATGAAAAATGCAGACACTACTGGACAAAGAGTATTCAACGCTGTCAGAGGAAAAGTGACCCTTGACTTATTCACAAAGGTATTTTCTCCAGAATTACTTCAGACCTCCAAGGGCTTAGAAAAGATGCTCCAAGAGGCTACACCTGCCAACCACATAACTATACTGCGCAATGCTGTCTTTCAATCAATGTAACTCTTCATAGCACGTTCCAAGTCAAATACAGACAACAGTCATTCAGACACAGGACGCCGGCACTGCAGAAGAAACAGGAATGCAATATACACATGAGGAAACAAGGTACCTGAAATCACGTCGTCTCAGGAATGAACACTTTTCACAAAAGTGGCGACTAGCAAAGCATCAAACATTTTTCAACTCAAGAAACCCTCAAGTCACAGAGAGATTAATGTCAAAATGCACGCAAATACAGTTCTGACTCAAGCAGCAAAAAGGTTATGTGCCCGGGTTCAGGGGCGTGAATGGGTGTTACAGGGAGGGCATCCGAGACCTGACAATTCTCCTAAATGTAAAGAGCTGTCCCAACTGAAAGAGGTAGATTAGCGCAAATAGCAAATCCAAAAAAAAAACACAGGCAGGTAGATACATACTCAATAATACTACACACGTGAAGTAGCAATCAACTTTCAGGCTTTATCCCTAATAACCACCTTTCATCCCCTTATTTCAGATGAGCAATTGGCAGGGGACAAACAATCAAGGGACAGGATGAAGGTAAGACAGAGGATCCCAACCCACAGCAGCCGGAACTGGGGTCTGTGCTTCGTCTGAACATCACTATGACAGATGCGAGGCTGGAGAAAGAAAGGGCTGACCTCACTGTGGACAGGCAGCCACCACAGTGAGTTCTCCCCAAGCAGACACAACAAGGGGAAAGTCGGCATAACACAAGTGTATGACAGGAGTGGACGTTTCATCTTCGGTATTGTATTTGAATACTGGACACCGTGCATGCTGCTTCTGCGCTGCTGGACTTTTGTCCCTGTAACCTACTCATCTTAGATTAAGGCTTCCACTTCTTCACCGGGATTACAGCATTCCCACCCTTGACAGGAGAGGAAGACACACTGCTTATAGACTGAAAATTTTATTACTGTGAATTCCAGTGCCAAACCATGTGAAAAGCAGTATGAAAAATTCTAGAAACAAGCAAGTCTGGACTCAGGTGTCTTCACACCTTAGAAGGGTTCTGACACAGGCTAACAGAACTGAAAGACAAGAGTCAGTAAGAGGTCAGCGGATGATGTATCGTACATAGGGAACATCGACGTCCTCTCCACTCTCGTTGTTGCAGCACAGCTCAAACACAAGGGTCCTCACATGATGGCCCAGGTTTCGCTTTGACACACGGCTCACAATCCCTGTCATCCTGAAGCCAGGGAACACAGAGTTAAGAGGGAAGACAGCAAATATGAAGGGAAGGGAGGAGGCACATTACAGCGAAAGAAAGTGAACTGTGTGAGTAGCACACTCAGTGGGATGCCGAGAATCCCCCAGGAGGCTTCCACTCCCACCAGCCCAGAGAGGCTAACTCACGGCTGATCCAACCGTTCCTTGAGCTTGGGGGTGGCATAAAGAAGGAATAGAGCATGGACACACCGTGGGACAGCATGGTGATCTCCAGCCTGTGCTTTGTCTGCAGGGGTTCAGACGGAAGGGGGTGGTGACTGTGAGATGGACAGTGCTAAAGCAAATGAACAACTCCCCACACACAGGGAGTTCCAGGAGGAAAGATCCCTACCTTAAAGTAGTCTAGAAACTGCTTGAGGGTCATCTCCTTGCCGCCAGGTTGTAGTGCCTGTACGTCAAAGCGATCCCACAATGTCCACTCCTGATCATAGTACTGGAGGACAAGACAAGTGCTAAGAGAGGGGCTACCCCCACCCCAAATGTTCTTCTTAGCACGTATTAACCACAGCCCTTTTGTCAACAACACTCCTGTGGCCTGAACTGAGCATGATCAGTCAGTCAGCAGCTGGAATGTTTGCAACGAAAAGGACACCCACCACAAAGACCCAGCTGTCTCCTTCCCCCAACCTCAGCATTAAATGTTTGATTTAGTGAAGACAGACAGGACTCACAATGAACCCATGCTGCCAGCTCTTCTAAACGGCAACACCAACATTACCTATACTTTTTGGCACCATACCTGGTGACAGGTTGGAGCCAGGGGTGCAGAAAAGCTAAAGAAAGGCAAAGCCAAGTTGATAAAACTGTTTTTGTAAGACTCCAGTTGTTGGTGTCCCTGAACCACCTTGTACAGCTCCAAACACACAAGCCCGACTACAGCTGCTGTGGTGGTTGCAATGGTTGGGATGATCTTCCCTGCAATCAGCTTGCTCTGTAAGACAGACAGTGAAAACAAGGATTACTGAGTAAGAGGTGTTAGGGGCCTACCAAAGACCCAAAGGAAAACACCCTGGGCAAGGGTCAACGGTAGGTAAAACTCCTTTGACCTTATGCCGGTCTGCCGGGGAAATGCCGTAGTTTTCTGCCCGCAGGTTGGATGCTGCCACGATGAAATCCATGTGGAAGTTGCTGTCATCATCCTTGTTTTCAGTAGAGAACTAAGGTGAACGTCTATGCAGGACACAAATGTCTCCCCAGAACCCTGGTGACTACATGATGTACTGAAGGCCTAAGGGCCTTTTTGTAATTATCATGAAACTGCTTTTTTAATAAGTCAAATGTAATTATGCCATTTCTCTCTCTCCTTTCCTCATTCAAATCACTCCCAAATCCTCTAAGCCCTGCTTCTTCTCTTGAAAAAGCATGGCTCCTTCCAGGTTACTTTTAAATAATACCCCTAAATATATAAACAGAGCTTGCTAAGTCTGTGATCATTACATGTGATCCATGACTGCAGGGCTGACAACTTTGTACACAATAAGCAATTAGAAGACTCGGGAGGAATACTTCTCCCTTCTTTGCCTCTACTTTTTTGTCCCTGGGCTGGATTCCATGAGACACCTCCCTTCCTATTAGGCAACTCCCTGAGAACTCCCAGGCCACTCCTGCCCTGCCGCGAACCAGGTATAGTACTGTAGACCTTCCCCTTTCATTCTCTTCCTCGTGGGAGTCCAGTCGCCCACTATCATCTTCACAGCAGAATGGGTGAAGCAGGCTCCCCCACCCCAGACCTCATCTCTTGTGGATCCCACAGAGCTTTTCCTCTTAACACACCTACACTTGTCACTTGTTTTCCTTTCTCTCTCTCCCTCTCCCACCCTCCCTCCCATGCTTACTCTCTTTCTCTCTCTCCCCTCCCCCTAATCCCCCTATCCCCCCCACCCCACTGTCTCTGTCTTGTGCTTATCTCAGCCCTGTACTTCAGGATTCCCTGGATAATGCAGGACACTCTGGTCTGGAAAACATGTGGTGTAACTTAAACCACATCCTCATCTCTCTCTGAATTCTTCCAAGTCCAAACCCCCAATCTCCCTCAGCTCTACCGAACCAAATCTGCCAGTCTCATTCCTAGTTCTGCAGCAGATCACATGTGGCACCCTCTCCTGCCACTTCATCTCTGTTAAGATTCCACAGATCTTCCCTCCATAGTCTCCAACCTACTAGTTGCTTTGTTCAACCCTGCAATTCAGGGAGGCACTCCCTGGGAACCCACAGGCATGCCCTGCCCAGCAGGGAACCAGGTAAGCTACTTCCACATCATCCCTTCCAAGTCAGCTGTTCCAAGGTCAGTGCCCCTTTCTCATCCCCAGCCCCCTAACAAAGGTAATAAACAATGAGATTCTGGTGAAACACCTAACTTCCCTCCTTTTTGAGAAGCCCTCCCACCATCCCAAACCTACTCCAATTCCTAGGTCTCAGGTCCCAACAGCAAGCAACACTATTTACCCAGTCCCCACACTTGTCAGTACCCCAGAGGATTTTCCTACAAGCAATGTGCAGCCACCATACCCTCCTAAATAGCAGAGCGAGAACAGACACCTAGGAAGTAATTGCTCATCCCAACAAGGACAAGAGCAGGTTTCAGCACCTAGAATTACAACCTCCCCACCAACAGATACCAAGATGGTCATAAAACATTATCAACAACAGCAACGGCACTATGTCTCCACAAGAGCCCAGCAACCCAAACACAGCGGTCCCAACACGGCTGAAACACAAGTAAAATACCATAAAGCAGCCTTGACAGATACGACAGCGGACCTTCAAGATAAAATTAGTAAATATCTCTTAAAGTAACCTCTGGAAACACAAACAGATCGTGGAAGGAAATGAACAAAACAGGCAAGGACCCAAAGGAGAAATAATCAATAGAGAAAACCCAAACTGAGGGAAATCTGGAGATGAAAAATCTGGGACCCTGAAGAGGAACAACAGAGGGAAGTTTCACTAACAGAGCACAGGAGACGCAAGAGAGAATCTCAGGGGTTGAAGATAACATAGAAGACATGGAAACTTTCTGTCAAAGACTACGCTAACTCTAAAAATCCACACCTGCCCTGAGGTATCCAGGAAATCAGGGACACCTAAGAATAATAGGATAGAGGTGGTGGAAAAATCAGAGGTCAAAGGCGCAGAAAGTGTTTCCAACAAAACAATAGGACAACATTGTTCTATCCTAAAGGAGATGCCTATAAAGGTACGACAACACACAACAAATACCAAAAAGACTGGACCAGAAAAACCAGAGTCCTCACACCACATAAAACACTAAATATGAAGAACTGAGAAAGGATGTTAAAAAGCTGCAAGGGATAAAGGCCAAGTGACGAAGCAGAATAATGGAATTGCAATCACCTTCTCAGAGAACAACTTAAAATTCACAAGGGATGGACAGATGACAGACTATATATACTTGTAAGAGACTACACATGCCAGCCCAGATTAATGTACCCAGAAAAAGTTTCATTTACCATAGATGGAGAAAATAAGATACTCCCTATGGAAAACATATTTAAGCAACAGCTATCCAGAAATGCAGCCCTGCAAAAAGTGACAGGACAACTTCGACCTAAACAGTTTAACCACAACCATGAAAACGCAGGGAGTGAACATCCCGAGATCAGAAAATCATAGAAGGGAAGGAGAGAGGCACCGGTGGTGCCTGCTCACATGAAAGCATGCATGCATGCAGGCACATGCACACACACACACACGCACACACAGGTACAGACACACCCCATCACCTACCACCACCACCCACCGTTACTACCCACCTCTATCACCAATACCTCCCTCTGCCGCCACCACCACCAAGACAAAATTTTACTGGTCATTGATATTGCTCAATACGTAGTCTAACATACTTAAATAGAAGACACACACACACGCTAACAATGGACTTTGGGACGTGAAAACAGAATCCACCTCTCCCTTCCATGCAAGAAATGCCCGGGAAGTTTACACATCCCCTCAAGGTATTAAGATGTAGATAGATATTCCAAGCACATGGAACCGTGAAACAAGCTAGTGTAGCTATGTTAATGTCTGACAAAACAGACTTCACACTAAACTAATAGAAGAGATGGAAGGACACTATGTTTGCATCAAAGGAAAAAGGAGCCAAACAAGAGGACATTTCAAGCCTAAATGTCTATGCCCCAAATACACTGGCACCCAACTTCATAAGAAACACTACCACTACTACAGCTGAGAGCACACACTGATCCATACAAACAGATAGTGGGAGACTTCTGTATCCCAGATTCAACAACAGACAAGTCATCCAGGAAAACAACAAAGAGAAAATGGAGGCGCTGTGTTTATAAACAAAACAAAGGGGTCTAAAATATATATACTTATAAACATTAAATAAATATATAAAACATCTCTCCCAAACATAAAAGACCACACCTTCTTATCAGCACCCCATGGTGTGTAAAAAACTGATCATGTTACATGATCAACACAAAAATCCCAACAGGTACCAAACATGAAATCACACCAGTTTAAAGCTGGAGGTCAACAATAGAAAACTTACAAACTCATGGAAAATGAACAACTCTCTACCGGAATGAAAAAAGGGTCTAGACAGAAATTAGAAATGAAACACTTCCTAGAACTGAATGGTCATGGATACACAATGTAGCCAATTTCAAGGGCACACTGAGGGTGGTACAAAGAGCAAAGTTAGTAGGCACTAAAGGCCTATGGATGAGAACCCAGAAATCTCCTATTAGCAACTTAACAGCACACACAAAAGCTCTAGAAAAAAAATGAGGGAGTCACACCCAACAGGAGTAGACAGCAAGAAATAAAACTGGGACTGGAATCAATAAAACAGAAAAAAAAAAAAAAACCAAACAAACAACACAATGAAACAACAGTACGTTCTTTAATAAAGTCAGTTCATATTAACAAACTTTTCACAAAAAAGATAAAGGATGAAAAGAAGACAACAGGCAGGAAATTCAAAGCATCTTAAGAAAGAACATACTTTTCTTTCTTTCTCCTTTTAATTTTACTTTTTGCTCTTTCCAGACAAGGTTTCTCTGTGTAAGCCTGGCTGTCGTGGAACTTGCTTTGTAGACCAGGACGGCATCGAACTCACTGAGCTCATCCTGGCCCTGCCTTCCAAGTGCTGGGAATAAAAGCATGCACCACCACTTCCTGGCTTAAAAACACGCTTTTAGGAACATGTGTGGTCCACCTAATTGGAAAACCTAAGCAAAAGGATAATTTTCTTCACACTTAACTTACCAAAGTTAAAACAAGAACAGACAATCTAGTTAAAAAAAAATTATAATCTACAGTGGGAGAGAAGTCATGAAAGTCTCCCAACCAAAGAAAGGCCAGGTTCAGATAATTTTAGCATGTAATTCTATCAGGCATTCAAAGGATACTGAATGCCAATACCTGAAAAACTATTTAAAAGAGTAGATACAGAGCTCTACTGCAGAACTCACCTGTGAGACCGCAGCTACCCTGCTAACCAGACCACATACATGCCAAAGAAAGACCAAGTCCCCTTTTGAATGTGAATGAAAAATACTTAACAACCATGCAAATATACTCAATAAAACTGCAAACCTAAACCAAGAACACTTCAAAAAGACCATCCACCATGATCAGGTAGGCTCTATTCCAGAAGTGCAGGAATGTTCTATATACAAAAATTAATAAATGTGATTCTCCATATAAGAAAAATGAAGAGAGACTATGGGGAGACAGCTCAAAGTAAGGTGATGTAAAAAGGGTATATAAAAACCTAAAACTCATACTCACATCTACACACCTACACATTCATATGTGGATGTTCATATATACATGTGTACCTCTCTTTTCCTCTCTCTCTCTCTCATTCTGTGTGTGTGTGTGTTATTTGCACTCTCTCCAGAGAAGATAAACACCAAGCTAACCACAGTTTATCTACAATTGCGTCCTGTCTGCAATATACTGTAGGGAAACTGTGGGACAAAGTTTGCGGGAGTAACCAACTGGTAACTGATTTGATTGTAAGGCCTACACCATGAGATGGAACCCATACCAGACCATGCTTGGCTGTCTGAGCAAGAACCTGAGACTAGCTAGGGACCCAGTGTGAAAGCACATACTGGTCTAAAAGCAAAGAAGGAAATCATGACCCCTAATCGACATGGATCAGCGTCTTATTCAACCAGCATCAGAGACGCTTCCCTCTGTGACAGATGGGTTATAGACACCCACCCACGGCCAGACATTATGCAAAGGGTGGGAGACCTTGGAACACTTATCCCTAAATGGGATGGACCCATGAAGTTCCACTTCTCAGAGCTCAGGGCACCTTGAGGGAGAGGAGGCAGAAAGAGTGCAAGCGTCAGAGGCGTTGGCGAATCAAAACAAACAAGGCCCTCTAAGTCAACACAAGCAAAGTTCTTATGGTTTCCACATCAGTGTTTTTGATGGAATTCATGAATGTGCAAACATGTGGGTGGGTCTCTGACTCATGTCCCTTCTCATGAGCTAAATTTGCCTTCTGCTGGACAGTTTTTGTTTAATATTATTCTGCTATTAGTACACATGTACACACACACACACACGCACACGCACACACACTTAAAATAAATGATGTACAAGAGTAATGTCATTAGGTAAAGGCAATGAAGTGAACAGATATTTGTACCTTCCCAGAGAGGGAAAATCAGTTTTCTCCAACCGAGTGTTAACAACTACTTCAAGGCAGGTATAATGTTCAGGAGGAGTTGAACAGCACATAATGGACTAAACAGGTAGCGTGTGTGTGAGTGCTTTTAATTCCTTGCAGTTTGGTGGGGTTTGTTGTTTTGGGGGTTTTGTTGTCGTACTGCATTTTTGCTTTTTGAGGATGAACTTAAAAGCTGGGTGGGGAAGGAGGGGTTGATGAACTGCAAGGGGAAGAATATGATCAAAATATATTTAAATGTAAAAGTTGTTTTGAACAGGAAAATGTCTCTTGGTGCCATCTCCGTTCGGGTCTTGTTTAGGAAGCCCTAGTGTATACTGTCACGTCAAGGTGACAGGCTCTCAAAGCAGCAGTTATCTTTATCCTCTGGATCTTATATTCCTTTCACCCGCCCCTCTCCCCTTCCTGAGTCTTAGGTGGGGCAGTTGTTTGGAGATGTATCCACTGAACATACTGAAAGGAACCATTGGTGGTTTGTGGAAATCAAGCCAAGTACTGGGCCCCTAAGCCATCTTAAAGAAGCTGCTAGTACCTCTTTACCTCACCAGCCTCATTCCTAACTGCACTCTGGGGATTGATTCTAAAATACCCACAGATGTAGTTCTCACCCTTCATCAAAGAAACTTCTCCATGAAACAGATGGACGCCACTCTAGGCCCCCAGCATTGACAAAGGCCTCTGTGCCCATCACACTAACCATCCTGTGAAACCCACCAAATACCTTCTCAAACTCAATGGGGTACATCTTGAATCCAACGAGTTTGTCTTGAGGAGGAAGTGAAGTCTTGAGTTCCTCCAGGTGGCTGTACTCTGAAAAGTGAAGGAACACCATTGAATCTGGTGAACCCGTAGCACTTGCCCAAGGTGAAATCAGGAGTGGAAGGGTGGTGTTCACTTAGGTGTTTGAAAAGGAGAGGCATGCCGGAAGTTGTGAGGGAAGACCAGAAGAGACAAGAGAAAACACTTCTCTTGTCCCCTGGAAAAGGACACACATACATGGGGTTAAAAAATACAAACAAGTCCAGGAAGACTTGGAGAACCCCAGTAACAAAGATGAACACACACGCACACACGCACGCACACGCACGAACGCACGCAGTGCACACACACACACACACACACACACACACACACACACACACAACACACGAAAGGAGGTAGCATATCTATAAGAGATAAAGGACACAAGCAAAGAAATTATCCTTCAACAGATGAACACACCTAGACACTACTAAGGTCAAAAGAGAGGAAATTACAGATGTCTATCAATGCATAGCCATGACACTGAGTAAGACAGATTTGCTCTAGAAAAATCAGGCATAGTTACTCAACCTCTATGGCTCAACGAATAGGGTACAGCTGGTGGTCAAACAAAAGAAACAAAAAGCAGACAAAGGTTTTCAGGGCCAGTGAGGGGGTGGAGGCCAGGAGAAGTTGTTCAACAGGCATAGTTGTTCAACAGGGTAAGATGAAGACAATGGATCTGGGGGGGAAAGGGATTCACCTAAGTTCACAGAATGAAATGACAAGCAATGGTATAGGGGAGAGAAGCACACATACTGCTATTAAGAATGAGAGGATTCTGAAGAGGAAATCTCTGGCAAATAGTATATACAGAAAGGAACGCCGAGAGACAAACACTATGGAAGGGAAATCGAGAACTGTATCGGTGGGAGACTTGCACAAGAGAAGAGTCTCTTCAGAGATATCAGAGGAGGAGGAGATGGGAGTGCAGAAAGCCAGATGTGTCTCTAGCAGACACACAGAGGGACTGGCACAGAGGAAAGTCTGAGACACATGCCCCAGTGGGAAAACAGAGGAGACCTGTCACCAGACAAAGCAGCAAAGGTATCAAGACACCAGAGGGCAGGGAGAAATCACAGTCTTGGTGTATGAAAGCCAATCAACAGAAACAAGAAGTAGAATTCTGTGAAGATACCACACAAGAGAAGGAATGGAACATTTCCATTAACCTATAGTGCAAAGAAATGAGATACAGAAATTCGCTTCAAGCATCCATCCTTAAGCACAGATGCAAAAGAAGGCAGCCTAGGTAAATCTCAGAAATACAGTAAAAGGCACGGCCTGTGGCAAACACCAGAGGGGAGGCTAAGGGGGAGAGGAGACAAATGGGATCCCTGAACTCATGGCAAAGCATTCTCACCAAATGTGGCACTGGTGCTCTTCAGTTCCTGCTCTGAAACATGGATCCTGACACCAGACTTGGGAGCCAACCTGGGGACCTGCAGAGTCTGCAGGAGTTTGGACGCAGCAGCGCGGTCCTGGGACCCTCCTAGCCCATATGTCTGGGCGAACAGGTTGGCAGCGGCCATCACGTAGTCCAGATGCAAGGGCTGAAGGAAAGGCAGGGCAAAGAAAAGCGAGCTCAGCAACCTTACTGGGGAGGGGTAGAGACCCACTCCCCCAGGCACCCACCTAGGAGACCCCAAGGACACTTACATTGTTTGTGTCAAAGGTGAGCGGGTGTGGGCAGCGCTTGGCCCCGACCAGAAGAGTGCACCAGAGCTTGTCAGCTAAGAGAATGCAAAGTTAAGGACAGGGCTGGGAGAGAAGGAACTCTCCAGCAATCCTTGGGCCGAGAAGCATATGCTCACCACCCTTTGAGTGACACACACACACAAACACACACACACACACACACACACACAGAGCGAGTTAAACTTATTGATTTATATGAGGTACTAAACTCATGCAATATGAATTTGTGCACATTAATTCTTCTTAAACTACCACTCACCATTATTGCACTGATTTCACCGATATGGCGTATCAAGGCATTACACCCAACAAGACCCACTATCAAAGGCTCCTGGACTTGAACCCACAGCTTGCTGTATGCTTAACCATAAATGTCTCACTTGTCACCACAACCCTCCTGAGCAATCTGACCTGCCTCAGCCCACAACAAGTGCAGGCAGAAAGGAACCTAAGCCCCTTCCTTGTGGGACGGCAAGAAGGGAAACACAAATGGGTGCGCATAAAGTACTTGTAGGACGCTTGCAAGCAGCTCTCCACGGGTCAGTAACCATCCAATTTCCAGGAAGCCCCTTTGGCCAAATGGACCCATCACATCTGTGATACCTGGTCTGGAGGGAAGTTGTGCAGCAACTGCTGGATGTTGTCAGAATACTGGGTGTGCCAGTGCCGGTAGGCCCAAGTCACACAGTCAGCCCAAGTGTTTGGCCTCTGCAAGACTAGGGTACGCTGTACAGCCGCCAGTACTTCCAAAGTCTGGGTGCCAGACAGCTGCAGTGTGCGCTCCATGAACTTGGGATCTCTGTCCAACACATAGAGCTGGATTATTTCAGAGGCCTGGAAATAAGGTTTCTGGACAAGCCTCCTTTCTCCATGGAAAAGTCAGCCCTGACCACCTCCCTCAGCAACCATTAACTCATCAAACAGCTCATCCACTTGCCTGAGGGACACAAGGCAGGATGCCTTACTTGGCTGGCAAGGCAGTGTCTGTTACTTACGTGAGGTACTGGTTAACGCTTTGTGCTGACTTCTTGAAGAGCCCGTCAAACTCATCCCGAGCCCACTACAGACAAGAGTAAACAAATGCCAGTCAACAAAGGTTCTGTACATATCCGTGAGGCTACCAGATAGTAGAGCTTGCTCTGGGTGGAGAGTACATTCAGGTTCTGAATTCTAACTAGTGCATTCAGGTTCTGAATTCTAACTGTCACACATACTACCTACCTAGTCTTATGACCCACAGCAAAGGAATAAACACCCCTGTACCCATCTCAGTTTACAGCCTCTCATGTAACTGTAGTAGCTGCACTCATCAAAGTGGATGAGCATACACCTACCGCATTACTGAGGACAGAGCCAACTGCAGACCCAGTGCTAAAGTCCTGCGATGTATATGACAAAACCGTATCCAGAACTAAATGCTTTACAAAATCTCTGGTAGATATTACTTCACTACTATGCACGACTTCAATGCACATTTTTTTTTTCACATGAGGAATCTCATCTACAGAACAGAGAGTCTCCTAAAAAATGCACCGAACACATTCTGAAACCTTTTGTGCCTCTCTGCCTGCTGTGCAGACTCGGAGAACAATTCCATAACCTGTAGCAAAGAATACGGCACCGCAATACGGTTGAAGCTCTCCACAATGGATTTCCTCCTGATCTCCAACTCCTTAGCAAGTCCTTAATAGACTACACTACAAACCTATGAGCCAAGAGAAATCAAAACAGGTTTCTCCTTGAATTGAAAGAACACAAGCAGGACTAGGCTTTGGGTCAAGTTTCCTTCCAAGGACATCAGAAATTATATACTTGATTGTACAGGCAGAAGCCACACTGACAAACCAGCTAGCTGCTTAACATATCTGAGTAGGATTTAATCAAGCCAAAAATGCACTCATTATTACAGGTGAAAATGAAATCAGTAGACGATATTAGCTGCTTCTTCTTTTTTTCTTTTTTGCAAGCACTGTTTACATAGATCATTCTCACTGTTCAGACACAGGTTTAATGATGCTCCCTTAACGCCTTCTAAAATAAAAAAAAAGCTCAAGGCTCTTCAATTGTATCCTTTTCACACAATATTTTTGTCCTGTGCCAACACCTCCCAGAAACTCCTGAACTCCCTACCCACTTAACTCATGTTCTCTCTCTCTCTCTCTCTCTCCTGTCCCTTTACTCCCCACCCCTCTCTCAAGAAAGCACAATAAATGTGAAGTCATAACAAAGAGAGGAAGAAGCAAAGCCCATTAGCAAGACAAGAAATACCAAAAGTATCCAAGAAAAACAGCATGTCCATTCAGCCATCTCCTCCTAGGCACAGAGACCTTCCCTAGAATGTGGTCGGTATACACCATAACATTCAAGTCTAGACAACACATTTTCCCTTTATGAGCAGGTATCCTATCTTGACTGGGGGGGTGCGTTTGGTGGTGGTGCGGGCTGTGTGAGGGCTTCCCCTACTTTGTGCTGGGGTTTTGCTGGTTTGAACTTGTGCAATCTTGTGAGTGTTGTTACCAGAAGTGAACAAGGACCTCAAAAGAACCATGTCTGCTAGTTACAACAGGGTGGACATTCGTAAGGTCTCAGACACTCTGACAGCACACTCAAGATGTGAGCGAATGTGAAGTTCTTTTCAGAAGAAAGGAGTCGCTGGTAGGTACTCTGGGTGTTGGTATAGTCAAGGCACGTGTTCTGGACACACCACACAGCACACAGCACACAGCACAGAGCAAACGGGAATTTGGAGGCTGGGAAGGGCAGAGGCTTGGTGACCTGTTGACTAACCAACCCTTCTGCCTCCCATTCCTCCCAAGGTTGATCACCTGCAGTGTGTGCTCAATGGCATTGGGGAAGTTCTTCAGTGTGCAGATGGGGATGGATTTCTCAGGTGGGTCCTGGCTAGAGCTGTAGGATTCTGTCAAGAAGGGAACAACCACCTGCACGTTGCCCTTGGTGCCCACTGTGCCTGACTCCAGCAGAGGCTTATGGTAGTACACACAACGGCGGTCCATGTATAAACCTTCAGGGAGACGGATGGGGGGGGGGATTGGCAGGTGAGCAGCAGGAATGTTAGAGTAAACACAGGAACACAAGAACATCATAAAACACACAAGCACATGTGTGCTCACTCACACACACACACACACACACACACCCCTACCTCTTGTCTTCACTTGACTCCATACTTACGAGCATCCAAATTGTCCAGAGCATTGGCCACACCATCCAGGTTCTGGAAGAAGTCATCATCGTAGATGTGTTCTGTCTCTGGGCCCACTCGATTCTGGTGGCTCAACACCCTGATGTGTGGATTTATGTTACGCACCGCAGCAGCAGCAGTCTCAGATTTTAATTTCTGTGTAGAAATATGGAGAACACAGCTGTTTCCCGTGCACTGACACACAACAACTCCATCGAGAGATCTGGGGAGACATCTATCTCATGAAGAGCAAAACAAGGCTCAATGAGAAGCAGGCTCCAATTATGTAAATACCACCTGTGGGGGGAGGGGGGATACTGTAAAGGAGGTTAGGGACCAAAGAATGCTCTTTTATGACAGCACTAAGTATTCCTATTATCCACAGGAGTGAGTCTCTGTTTTCTTGTGCTTTAAGAATTATAAAAGAAATTTGGATACAGGCTATTTTGAGTCTCCTGAAGTTGGTATTTTCTTAGATCATAAATGAGTGAGTGAGTGAGTGAGTGTGTGTGTGTGTACGTGGGTATGTTGCTGGTGGTGTTTATATTTTAGTGTGTAAGCACATTCAAATTCTAAAGGTGAGTAGAAAGAAAAACTGAAAGAAGAAACAAGGGGTCAGAATGGCCTAACACCTACTGGTTTTTCAGTTAACTACATCCAGAATAACCTAACTAAAACCACAGACAAGAAGGTTCTTTGAAAGTCTGAGTCACATACCACTGCTCAAAATCCTCCTCTGGTCCCACTTCATTTACGGTATAAACCGATTGTGACCTCATCTGCCTGGACTCTCTATTCTTTAACATCACACAGCCCCATTCATACCTCTTTCAGGCTTCCACTACTTTTTTGCGTGGTTACGTGTTCGTCCACATACCCCTTTCATTCCTGGAATGCCAATTTCCCTGGGGGGGGGAAGTCTTCATAAGCCCTGAAAACCAGCCCCCTCTGACATTCCCAATTGTTACTTCTCTTACACATTTGACATTCTAATATTAACCATAGTCCCCATCCAAGTACTCACTCACTACAACAGTAGTCAAACATGTGCTAAGAACATTCTTCAAACGACGAGCTTTGGGCACCATGTTAGAACTTCAAGTAGACTATTTAAAGCAAGAGTCCATTTAGCACAGGATGTCAAGATAAACAGGAAGCATTTATCATGAATAATGTTTCTAACACACAATTTCCCTGAGGAGTCACACCACATCAGATTTTTACAAATCTGTGTATTTGTAAAATTCGTGTACATACTACCTGACAACAGATGTAGTTTTATGTCCATGGCATTCCTAAAGTCCTAAATCCGTTTTCTATTACTTTAAAGACTATGAAGGGGATCTACAAACATAGAACATTATTCATCTCCTGAGGTTATTATTTTTTAAGTTCTATTTTGCTGTACATTCGGTACCTGTGCCATGCCAGGCTAGCTTTTGCTTACTGTGTTTGTCCTGTGGTCCAGGCTGGTCATAACCTCAGAGGTATCGGTCTCCCCATGATGGAAGTCTACCTAGAGGCAAGTGCCACAAAGCCTGCCCTGTCTGACCTTATCATTTACATACGTATGTATGTCATCACAACCCAATCATCTCTGGAAAATTCCTTCACAGAACTAGGAAAGGCATCCCACAAGTATGGAAGAAATTTCTCCTTTCCACTGATGGAGCAATCTGGGTAAGGAAAGACAAATAGTATCTAAGATCATTTAAGATATTACTGGGTTTGCAGAGTCGGTACACGTGTTACAGGAAGAGGACATCAAGAGGCTTCAGGAAACTGCTCCCTTGTACCGTATTAGAGAAGGACAGGAACATTTCTCTTGTTGCTGCACTACACCCATTACATGGGGCCAGGAACATTTCTTTTGTTACCTTCTGTTTTCTAAATCCAGGGTCTAGAATGCACAGTGTAAAATGAAGCTAGGGAGAAGCGCATTATGAGCAGCGAGTCAAGGGAACACCGACCTTTAGACAATTCCCAGGTATGCTTGTATTACCCCATCTCGCAAGGTCACATCTGAAATAAACAGGCATCAATCTTGAGATTGCTAAGAGGGAAAACCAGGCCAATGAAACAATGTGACAGGTAATAACGTCTACTGATCTCACACCTGAATGACTGAAATGTAGGAACGAATGTAGGACACAGAAAGCTGAAACATAAAGGTCATTAGGTTAGTACCAAAGCAAAGAGAAAGCCACCCCATGGTACTCACTGTGACATCCCAGGGTCGGAAGAGAAACTGTCGGTTCAGATTTGATTTATCAATGGTGTCCATGTCTGTAACTGTGATTTCTCCATCTTCCCCACAGCCAAGGCCAATCATGGCAAAGTTCTTGAGCAGCTCACAGCCGATGGCACCCGCACCTACCTGGAAGTAGGCACACAGTCTAATCAGTAACAGTGAGTGCCCACGTGAAAGCACACGTAACACCACGTAACACCACAAAGTCACAGGGCTGGAAAATCCTATGGGTGACTGAGGGAGGAGGAAACAAAGGAAAAACAGAGATGCACAGGCATATCCTCAACATGGTGATGTGACCAGGATACCAAAACCAAAAGACCCCTCCCTCCTCAAAAGGATGTGGGAGAGAGGGGGAGAGAGTGCGTGGGGATAGGGAGAGAGACGGGGGGGGTTTGAGAGTGTCAGAGAGGGAACAACAGTAAGAGAGACAGAAACAGAGAGAGGGAGAGAGAATCCATTAGTGTCAATCACCAGGAAGTACTTCTGCTTGCCAAGCTTCTCTTGGAAGTCAGATCCAAATACAGCCACTTGCCCATCATAACGGTTCTGGCGCTAGATTTACGAGAACAAAGGCAGGTTAGACAGAGGCTCCCCTCAAGACGTTCCCAAAGTCCCACTGTTCCCACTGACCTACCGGCAGGCACTTATCTTCCATGAAAGCCACTTTGTGCTCAGGGAGACATTCAAGGGCATCAAAGTACAGCCACTGCTTAACGGGCATGAACTTCCCAGAACAAGCCTGGGAAAAGAGCCTTGTCAGCAGCCACTGCAACTAAGGGGCAGAGATGGTTTCAGCAAGGCACAGCACCTTCCCACTCCTGCTGACCTTCATGACCTCCAGGGCAGCCAAACCACCAATGAAGGCATTCACGGGTGCCAGATCCCCAGCAGCCACATGTGCCAGCTTCCGGATGAGGTCTATGTCCAAGCAATCCTGCTGAACTGTTGGCGATGCTCGAGCGTTCACAGCTTGTGCTAAGGTCACCATTTCTGCTGCATCCTCCTGGTTGGATACAAGGAACCAAGAGAGTATCTATCATACCCTACTGCAGGGAGACTAGGCACTACACACCACGGTGTCTGGCTGGCTTTCTACACATTTACCTCATTATGGGGCCGAGGAAGCCTGCCATGTTCAGTAGAGAAATGATGCAGGGCCTGGAAACCAATGTGCAGCTGAGCAGGGTGACGACACTTAGCAAAATCTGCTACCACAAAATCTGGTTCTGTCAAGGAGGCGAGTAGTGGTTTCTGTGGAAAATGGATCATCAAGACCAGATGTGAACCACCTAGGAGTCCCCAAAACATGAGTTCATCTACCCACAACCCTTCCCCACCTACTCACAAAGCTGATCTTCTGAGATACTTTCACTTGACTGACAATGCCTCCGTGGATGTAGTCAGAGAAACCAGATGTGTCACAGATGCTAAAGGTGCAGGGACCTGAAAGATGAAAAAGATGGAGAAGACTGCCAGCCCATGCAGTGCCTCAGCCACTCTCCAAAGATCAATGCACCAACTAATCCAAAGCACAAAAACCTGACACTACAGGCCTAACACCTTAGTTGTATGTTTTATACAGCAAGCTTTACTCAGAGGAGTGGGGGAGGGATAGGGAAGGATTGGGGGGAAAACCAGGGCAACAACAATGCCAAGCAAAAACCACGCCCACCAAAGGCATTGGAGTATACAACTCTCATCCCAGAATGCCAGAAGTCAACTCAGGAGGATTCAGAGTTCAAAGGCAGCTCCCCAAAGCAAGCAGAGTGATCTCAATCTCACTTCTCTGGCCTCAGACTCTGGGTGCTGACACATCTTGTTTCTGTTGCAACACAGAGGGGGAAAAAAAACATGGGAGGGAACAGTATTCCCCTTCTGACCAACAATTTGACTCAATGATTCCAAGAGCTCCCTGCTTTCCCAGAAGACAGGATTCTGGTTTAGATACATAAACTACAATGGAAGCTCCATGTGTCTGTACCAAGGCATCCCAACACACACACACAGAAATAGGTAAGCACACAAACATACACTGACACACATATACAGACACACACCACACAGACACAACCACACAGCCCCAGACAGACACACACAGAGACATAGACATCGAAAGTCACACACATACACACTACCGTAGCTTACAGACAGAAACACACACTTCGACACCACACACACACACACACACACACATAGGTAAGCACACGCACACTGACACACGTATACAAACACATACCAGAGACACCACATACACAACCACACAGCCCCAGAGAGACACACAGAGACATAGACACAGAAAGTCACACATAGACACAATTTGAGGTCACAGGCCTCTCCTACTTTTCTTAATTTAAGGGACATTATCTTCACAGGAGCTGTGTTAGTTTCACGCCTTTGTGGGGATCCACTCTATTGGCCAACTGCATACCCTAGCCGTTTTAAAGAACTGTAGGTGATTCTCCTCAACTCCATCACCACCTTATGACCTCCAGTTACTTTCTCAGAGAAGCAGGTAGGATGGCTGAGGTGACCCCATCAGGATCATCTGCCCCTCCCACCTCCCCCGGTGCTAGGGTTTCCCTACAGTACCATAGGTACTGCCGTGTCCTACCATGAAACAGCATTTTACAAGGCTGTGTCTAAATCCAAATCCTGTCATGAGGAGTATAGAACAAGCACTCTTTGACAACTGAGCCATCCTTCCAGGCCCTAGTGTATCAGAACCTAGTTTACCGGCCTTATGTACTAGGAAGGATTTGCCTAAGCTACATCCCAGAAAATCAAAAGGGAGTAAACCCAAGAATGATTGGGCTGTCTGACAAACAGCAGTGCAACAATGGGGGAGGGCTGTGGCGGGGTGGCACAAGTTAAAGGCAGTGTTTCACCAGGTGGCACATGGCTTCAATCGCAGCACTCTGGGGGCAGGCAGAGGTAAGTCAATGCTGAGTCTGAGATAAGCCCAGTGTACCTGGCAAGCTCTACAGTGGATCTCCTGGCTTCGGAGACAGCCCATATCACAGAGAGCCACTTTTCCCTTTGTTCTGTACTACCACTTCTCAACCTCCTTCCCTGGGCTTGCCATACCCAGAACTTTGATCTCTATGGGACCGATGCCATTGAGTTCACTCATGCCCTGAACTTCTGTGAAACAGACAAAGTCACCACTCTCAAATCCGTGATGGGATTCCTCCAAGCAGGTGACGACCCCCGGACTCTCCTGATTCGGAAAGAAAAGTAAGAGTTAAGCAGCATGCTCCTAGTCACAACTCTAAGGACGCAAAGGCAGCAAGGTCACCCTCTAGTCAAGGCTAGCCTCAGCTACATTACTGAGAATGTCTCAAACAAAAACACAAACAAAACAACAAAAACAAAGCAAACAGCAAGCAGGATTTGCAGGCTAGGGCATGCTGACAGCAAGTAAGGTCAACTAGTGGCTAACAGTATTACCTGGGTGGCAGGCTACTCAACTGTTTTAGTGACAGGCCCCTAGTTCAACAGTCAGGGAGGGGGTGGGGGTGGGGGGTTGAAGGGGGGGGAGGGGCTGGGTGGGAGGGGCTGGGGTGCGGAAAGAATGATGAAATGAGAGGGACAGGAAAAGGAAACGTCAAGAAAAGAAAGAAAGGGAGGAGAGGGGAGAGAAAACGGAAGGCGTGCAGAAAATAGGAAAAGCAGAGAAAAGAAAGGACAATTACCACCCAGTTCCGCATTAGAACCTATGGGGCTGGCGTCCTTTACCTTGGTGATCATGGAAACCATGGCACTGAGTGGCTGTTCCCCATTTGAATCAGTGAGAATCATTTCCTCTCCAAAATCACAGAACAGTTGTCTAGGGAGGGAGGCAACAGGAGAGGAGCTTTGGACTAAGCACAGGGCCTTCCAGCTCTCAAGGTACTGGAGCAGATCAGATGATGCTCATACCGCACAGGAAAAGCAAAGCAAAGCAAAACAAAGCAAAAGCTTAATGCAGATGTGTTTGGTGGAGGAGGACCTGAAGGCTTGGGAAGACACCCCCGCCCGCCCACATCCAGTGGAAGTCAGACAAGGAAGAGGCAAGAACTCACCCAACTAGGCCCCGAGTGTCTGCCACCACCAGCTTGATTCCACGGCTATGACAGAACTCACCCACCTGCAGCTGATATTCTAAAGCAGTATTGGTAAGAACCACCACCTGTAAAGACCAACAGGCTCAGGCTTGGGGTGGAGGGAGAGAATGAAACATAAAAGCTGACAAGGTTGAAGGAGAAGGGGGAAGAAAACAACACCCACGCTTGTCGGGCTCAGCCTTCTCCATGTGAACACACAAGTCTCAAGGGTGACACACTCAAGGGACAGAGAAAAGCTTTTTAAAAAACACTCCCAAACACAACAAATATAATAGTAGTGCTGCACGTACGAGGTCTGAGCTGGCTAAGTTAATTTACCTACAGCCAGGGTATACACAGCGACAGTTGACAACCCAGTCAGCCTGAGTTTCCTCTCATTACACCTGCTTGTGCAAGGCTTGAGAATTACACGTGCAGGTGCTTTGTTTCAGAGCCCTTGTACAAGCGAATCTGCCCCTCTGGGGAGCTCTAACTACTGCCTTCACCTCCTAGTTTCCCAGCACAAAGTCTGACACACCGAGGCCGCCCAAATGACAACAAAGCTGAAAGAAAAAGGCAGGAAGATTGGGGATACCTGAAAACCACTCAGGAAGTCCTCGACTAGGGCTCCAGTGTAGGTATGCACAGGCACGTAACTGTTGAGTTCCGCAAGGCGAGCTTGGGATATCTCAGCTCGGTTTTTGCCAATATCTTCCTCACGCAGGTAGAACTACAGAAAGGATGGAGGATGACAGTGCTGAAAACACAGGCAGTGCACAAGCTGGGTCCTAGACAAGGAGAAGCCAAAACGAGATACCTGGGAAGAAAGATCAGCCCACTGGGCAGTGCCCTGGTCATGGAGAGTGACAGCCTTGACCCCACCAAGGATGATATTCTTGGCAATTTCCACACCCAGACCTCGCAGGCCTGATATCAGTACACTGGAATTCTGGAGGTGCTTCATTGCCTCATGACCTAGTACATACCTGTCGGCAAAGAACTCCACGTTAGGGCCTGACCCACCCTGTCTCCTTCCACTCTGCATCTCCTGCCCTAGGATACTACTCACAGCTGACGAGGTAGAGGCTTTCATCGATGTCCATGTCCTTGTCTTCTGACGTTCCCTAAAAATCAACACGGAGTTCCAGGAGAGATAAGGGTAATGGGGGCTGGCCATGTGAAAAAAAATATGAGGTACTTTACCACCCTCCACCTATTGTTTCCATCCTGAAAGCCTGTAAAGTCAGATACTCACTTTGGTTGACCCAGGGGGTGTAGGAGACGAGTAAGAATCCACCTCCGTGTCCGGTCCAGACACTCTGCGTTTCTTGGACAACATCGAGCTGGCTATCTGAAGGTAAAGGGGTTATCAGCAATGAGGCACACGTGCGCAGGAAGTTTATGCTGGCAACACAGGGAGAAATTAAGTTGCTACTACTCTCCTTTTCTGACAGAGGAGAAAGACAGGATGGATCCTGACAAAGTAAGGCAGCTTAAGGGCTCAATGGGGAAACCAAACTCTTGAGAGGCACAGGAAAGATCCAGTAGTTGACACTAACTGGATCCTAAAGTTTTTAGTGTAACTAAAAACAAGTTCTATGTATTTTGAAGTCTGCTTTTGAAGCCACCCAAGGAAAGTTCTTGAGGCAAGATAGGAATTGTGCAGGCTCTGACTGAATCTGGGCTGGAACATGAAAAGTGTGGCTGGACTGCGTATTTCAAGAGTTCCTTTCACATATGTGATCCTTTGAGTTTCATGGGGAGAGCTGGAACGGCAAACTGAAAAGTGCCGGATGGCACAATGAAACCTGGGAGCTATCTTAGAAAAGGAGATGCAGTCTTCTGTTTAAGGGAAATGGCTTGACTCTTAAGTGCTCTTTTAAGGTCAGGTGATGTCAGAGTTGAGAAAGGCAACAAGATTCATGAAATGTACACACACAGATCTCTCTCTCTCTGTCTCTGTCTCTCCACACACACACACACACCGAAAGGGGGAACATGCACACACATGCACAGGCACACACAGATATCCACACCCACACACAGATGCAAACACAGGCAGGCACGCATAGGCAGACACACAGGAACACACACATGCGCGCACAGGCACGGCACACCAGCGCGCGCACACACACACCCAGGCACACACAGGCACGCGCACACACACACAAGTACACACACTCACAAAAACACAGGCACGCACACGAGCACAGGCACGCTCAAAGGTACTCACACGCACACCCAGGCACACACTGGCCCGCACACAGGTACACACGCGCACACGTACACACACGCACAGGTACGCACACCGGCACGCGCACACAGGTAATCGGCCTGCTCAGCGCGGCCCTGAGTCCTACTCCATCCAGGCCCTGAGTTGTACTCCGTGCACAAACTCACAGAAACCACCAACTACCTTCCTGTGCCCCTGAATCTAAGGTAGTGAGGTAAAAGTGGGCTCCTCAACCTGCTATAAATCCTCTCACTGGAACGTCCCTCCCTCCAGGCCGCCCGCTCCCAACAAGCGGCCCGGGGTTCCTCCGACAGCCGCTGAAGCCTCCGCCACAGGCGGTTTGCGCCGCCCACCCAGCAGAACCCCCTTGCCTGCCACGCTCTTCCCTACTTCCTCTTCCCCGAAGACCCGGCCCCAGACGAGTACAGGCCCCACCTTCAGGTCCCCCGGCCTGCTGCGATCCTGGAAACTGCCTCCACAGGAGGACAGACCTCCTCCTCAGCGAGGGAACAAGATGGCCCCTGCCCAGCCGGAAGCAGAGGCGGAAGCAGGAGCGCGAGACCACGCCCGCCCACTCATGAATCATCTATGACGCAGGACGCGCGCAGCGCAGCGCAGCACTCAGGAAGGAATCCGCACGTGAGGGTCTACGCTCTAGCCTGTGGGGAATGTGAGCTCACTGATACAATCTACCTTCCATGCGGGGATGCTGATGCCTCCTCCTGGACAGGAAGCATGCATGGCATGAAATCACAGGAAAATCACCTGCTGGCAAAAATGCTCGCATACAGGCAGGTAGCACAACATGACAGCTAACCAGAACATGCCTTTAAATTTAAGCCCCTAGGCACTCGCCCGTGCTGTGGCACTTTGCTTCTCCACCCCCTGCAAGAGGTCCTTCGTGCTGAGCTAGCCACGGTGTTTGTCCCTCTTGACTGAAACAAAAATCATCCTCCATCCTCCAATGCCATCCTAAATAACACTTGCACCTTTAAAACTAGCAAAGCTGACAAAAATATAAACCCTCGATCACGCTGGGAGGGAATATTGCTACGCACACGAGGCCCGGCGCACAACGGAAGCCAAATTATGAAGGAAAAATCCATCGAAGCTGTATCTATGAAATTTCAGTACCATACTTGCATAACAAAGATCTGAAAACTGATAGCATCAGTTCACCCTTCAAATCTGAACTGGAGAAATATCACAGAGTCCCACTCTAAGACAAAGAATTACTACAAGACTTTAACATCTCCTGAGAGAAGGTGAATTAGTACTTTGTTGGGAGGAATATCTGACTAATGATCTCATACTCATACTTAGTGCTCAGCTCTAAAAACGAAACAAATTCGGGTAACATTCAACGTACATTTACAGTATGGGGAACTATCGAGACCACGAGTTAGGTCCAGGCCAAAGGGACTCAGGAATTAGCATGACTGGGCTCGCTTTGGCCACTAATAATGAAAGACCCCCAAGAGACCCCAAGAGTTTGGAGCCTGTCAGGGGGAAGGCCCTTGCCCCCAAGAGACGAGACCAGAACACTGGATGCAAGTGCAAGAGGTTGTTTATTGTTTACACGCAGGTACCTGTGGACGCTTCCAGTCTTTCGTGGGACTGAGCGTGCTGAGGTTAAAACTCAGGCAGTTTATATAGGGTTGGTGTGGCCAGAAGAAGCAGCCTTACAGAAGCAGAAGCATGGCTACAGGGATTTCATTGTTTCATCTAAATGTAGCAGTTGTAGTTAACCAAAGGACAGTTGGTTATTCGGGTTGGGCACAAAGAATACAAAGAAGTCAGTTATGACTCTCTCAGCATCCCGGATACCGTCCTGCTGACCTTGCTTTGGTCCAAGCTGCAGACCACAGATACCTGGTTGGCGTTGGATGAGAGCAGCACCTGGTTCCCTCCTGTACTTTTCTCATAACTTGACCCTGGCAAATTAGCAAGAGCAGTTTAAACAGGCAATAAGCATAGTGGGGGTCTTTCAATAAAACTCCCTGTGAATTATTATGGAAGACAAACACACCGTACTGAAACTCAAATATGTTATTGCCTGAGTTCATAGTAAACATCACATATCGACCTTCTTCAGTGCATACTCACAACAGCTCCTTCCAAACACAGATAAAGGGAGAGGGTGAGATGGCTCAGGTGTAGAGGCACTTGCTGTCAAGCCTAACAATTTGAGTTCAATGCCGAGGAACTTCACAGCAGAATGAGAACCAACTCCCTCAAAATTTTCCTGACCTCCTCAATTCCATCACAGTGTGTGTGTGTGTGTGTGTGTGTGTGTGTGTGTGTGTGTGAATGTATATATGTTTATACTGTGTGAAGAGGTATCACTGTGATTGGTTTAATAAAGGTCTGAATGTCAAAAATAAAGGAATTCTGGGCAGAGTAAGGAACTAAGGAGACACCAACCAGTAACACACTGAGAAAGTCAGACATATATTTCAGAGGAGAGGTAACTGAGGCATGTGATATAATAATAATTTCAGGTTAATTTAAGGTATAAGAGCGAGTTGGGAAAAAGCTTAGCCAAGGCCCAGGTTTCATGATTAATTATGAGTCTCTGTGTCAATTTGTGGGAGATGGTGACAAAAAGGAGAGTGGATTACACCTGTGTCTCCTGTTTCATCTGTGTGAGTTCAGATTTGAAGGGTCTTTTTTCTCTTGGTGTCCTCCATCCCCTCAGGCTCTTGCCCACATTGCTGCCTCTTCTCACAAGGGGTTCCCTGGATGGGATGGAGAAGACTACTCACAGCTGAGGGATCCAAGAACAAACATAAACCACACTCTGTCTGTCTGTCTGACTGTCTTTCTGCCTGCCTGCCTTCCCCGTCCCTCCCTCTCTCTCTCTTTCTCTCTCTCTCTCTCTCTCTCTCTCTCTCTCTCTCTGACTACACAATGTCTCACTGTAGGCAATTGATCCCATCTGCAAAGCATTCCTGGGTCAGCCCTGAGGAAGAGAAATCCAAGAACCATGAGTGAACCCTGAGGTGGGGACTTCTAATGTCCTCTGAGAGGTGGAGCCTCCAAGAACAGGATTTTTAGGGGCAGAGTGTGGACTGAGGTGACTCAGGACAGGGCCCAATCTTGGCATCTTGAGGGAAGGGTTTGGAGCAGGGCTACAAACGCACATGTCCTCTGAACACTGAGGTCCCTATGTTCACTGACCTCTGATGTCACCCTGTCCTCTGATGGGTCTTGTCTCCAAGTCCAGTGACCTCTGATGTCCACTGTCTTCCCATGTCACCATGTCCATGGGCTTCTGTCCATGTCCCCTGACCTCTCATACCCCTCTGTAACTTACCTCTGATATCTACCAACGCTGGAGTTCTGTGTCTTCTCATGCTTTACCCTTTGGACACTTTTTGTGCTGACCTGAGCCCTAGAACTCGAGTATGTCTGTGATGCTCTCTCGTAACCACAGCCCCGGGTCCTCATCTGGCCTCCAGAGACATCAAGAAGGATACAATTAGAAGAACACTTACAGTCCCAGGTTCAGGAACACTCACCCTTGTTATCCACCTCATTATTGCCAGGCTAGGGATGGCCACCACCCAGTGCCAAGTAAATGCCAGGTGCTGATGTGTCATGTGATAAACTTCTCAGTCCCACCATGCCTCAGAAGAGCCTCAGCGGGCACAGGACCCTGAAGAGTTCCAGGTGATAAGGGTCCAGCATGTCAAGACTCAGGTCACATGCATGTCTGTCCCACAGGGTGCCTTCCTCCAGCCCTCCAGAATTTCCTGTCCTCATGGACAGAGTAAGGACCTAAGGCTGGCCTCTTGCTTGGCAACCTGACCTGTGTGCTTGAGCCTCTGGCCTGCAAATTGAAGAACATTGCCAGAGGACAGCCACCCTTTTCTGCACCAAAGCACCTGGCGTGTGTTCCCGTATGGAATTTCTCTGTTGATGCCCAAGGCCTTCTACTAACTTCTAGACTTTCCTGAAGCCCCATGCCCTTTCACATATCTGTAGCTCTGCCAGGGCAGGGCTGCCTATCTTGTCCCCCTGCCCACCTTTATTAAGGACAGCCTTTACAACAGTAAACATACTGGCCAGAGAGCATGGGTGACTGCCCTACTATGTGTAAGTATGGTTACTGTAACCCACTGAGTGCTAGCTGCAGGTCCTGTCACACACAGAAACTTCCCTCACACTAGTGTCAGACATACTGCCCAAGAAGAACAGTCAGCATGGGTTATTGCTGTGACAAAGGCCAAGGATGACACAGGATTACAGCTCTGCGCACCCTAAGTCTTCTCATGGAGAAAACTACCTAAAACACCAACCCCCTTATGTGTAAGGGCTGCGGAATCTAATATTCCTGAAGATGAAATAGGAAGATTGCTCTAAATATGAGCCTAGGCAAGGCTACACAGTGAGCCCTTGTTTCATACTTTATGAGACAGAGACAGACAGACAGACAGAGAGAGAGAGGGAGAGAGAGAACATAGATATGAAGGAAAATAAAACATCCATAGATGAATAAATCAAGGAGAGATCATAGAGAGTCAGATGTGTATCCTGTCCACTGCATGGGGTTCAGTGTAGTTATTGGAGAGTATGGTGTGTTTCAAATACCCTTAATGTAGTCAGCACCTCCAATATGCAGAGAGAGTCATCTTACACACAGAGACTGTTGAATTTGTTCCTGATAGTCCAGAATTATCTTCATTGTTTATACAGTTACAAGAAACAATGAGGAATAAGACCTATCTTATATATAAAACACACATCAGTGTTAGGCTATGGCATCCTACAATGCCATTGTCAGATTTCAAGGGTATTGACAGTGGCAAACAGTGCCATCTTGACATCTTTCACTCGGGGTCAGATACCCTGTAGGATGAGTGGCTCCTTCCTGTCCAGGAAGACAGAGAGGACTGTGTGAAGTACTATTGAATACAGGAGGACCCGAAGCTTTCCAGAGGCCTGTCTTGTGAATCGCTCATGAGATCCTCCCTAGTCTTATTAACTCCTCCTTTTAAGTACCAGGACCTAAGAAATGTTTTTTCTTAACCTTGTCCTCTGTTCTTCCAATATCTTTCCAGGTGGAAATGGAACCAGAGAGTTCCAGACACCCTGGACTGCGATTAAACAACCAGCAACCCCAGGACTTGGCAGCACTTAGCTTTCGGGTCGCCCTGGGATGGTCAGGGCCCCGGACCCAGGTCAGCAGGAATGCCTCATGATAACGCAAAGTCCTTATCCCCTGACTGCCATGCACAACTCCTCACTGTTTAAATAAGTAAAGGATTGGTGCATTATGCTCCCTGCTCCTGTCACTGGCACAATGCACTCAGGCAGTCCTCTGGTCAGCCCAGGGTTCCATGAGTACCAGTCTGCACACAGGTGGGGCAATCCCTTTAAAAGAAAGACCTCTGCCCACTTAAGCTCTCTTTCTAGCTCCTGTCCCTCTGCTCTCTTCTCTTTCTGCTTTTCCAGCTCGATTCCTGCTCTCTCTTCTCACTGTTCCCCTGGGGCAGACAGGGCGTTTCCTATCTCCTTCTTATCTTCTGTCCTCTCTCTATCTCTGTATCTCTTTACCTCTTTTCTCTCTCCTTCCCCCTCCCTCCAGTTTCTAATAAAACTTCACTTCTCACTTAATCTCTGTGTGCCTGGCACTTTTGTCCCCTGACTCAGTCACCCTCACCCATCATGGAACCTGCCATGGTCCCCATGCAGTGTCTCATCCTAACAGATCTACATGTTGTAAGACTGTCTCCTTCCAGCCCCAGGGCATAAGCAATCTGTCTCAACCTCCACCACATTCTGTACTTCCAACAGGTGCAGGAAATTATCTTTTCCAGGTGCCACTTCAACTTGCCTCCTTGTCTGGGGAGCATAGCAATACTAACTCTGTTGCATCATGGCATTAGGTTTCCACTGAGAGCTTTGGTGTGTGGGATGCCAGGCAGGCAGGCAGCCCTTCATTCCCATGCAATGGGAAGAGTTTTCTACTTTGTCTCTCACAGACAGCAGCAGCTTCAGTGTCAGCATTTGGGTACCTCCCAAGTCTCCATCCCTAGCCATGCACAGGCTGGGGGATCCCTGACTTCCCATGTATCCTTCCCTCTGTGGCAGGCGAGTGTAAGCTCATCCTGCCCAGACTATGAGGGAACATGTGGAGTTGGTCTTTAGGGCTTCCCTGTGGACTATGTGAGGGTCCAGGACACAGTGGACACGGACATCCTTTACCTCGAACCTATGGCTTGTGTTTCTGTCCCAATGACAACCCTCCTGTAGTGAAAGGGTATTTATGCTCTTTATTGGGATCTTAGGAGAGATGTGTCGATCATTACATGGTGACTGGGTTTTGCATCCTCCCTCTCCTGAATGATCACAGCAACCCCCTGAGCAGATGGGGAAAGTCCTATTCTCAGGGTCTCAGGAGCCACCCCAGTGTTGCAGCTTTCCTGGCTGCCTCTCAACAGGTTTCTTCCTAAAAAATCTGTGCACAGGAAAGCAGAGTTGTGTTTGCAGCAAATGTGTCCTGGCTCACAGTGGAACCAGGCAGTCATGGCCTCCCATATCCTTTACTTGGTTGGGCAGAAGTTATATGTAGACCTTCCTCATGGAAATGCCCCTTTCTTAAACTTGGTTCACTTCCCCAAATCCTCTCTGTTCCAATTTTCATGCTTATGGACTACCACTTCAACAGAGTACATCTTTCTCTTCTCACATTATTAATAGTCTCCCAGGATTTTCTTTCCCAACCTCACAGTACTTTGATGTCAGTGTTTACCATTACTAATATTTAGGGAATTTTTTACTAACATGGCATTTGAACTACCTCTGAAGATGTTTGACTAAGGTTGACAGAATCAGAATATGGGGGTCTGGTTGTGGGTTAGAAAACTTAGACTTTATTGAGTGCAGCTTTCCTTCTCTTTCTAACAAGTGGCTGCTGATGTCTGAAAGCCAGTTTTGCTAAGACTGGTAACAAGGAGAGCACTACCCTGGGAGGTTTTTCCCTAATGGGCCTCTCTCTGTGTCTCTCTCAATGTCTCTCTCTCCTTCTGTCTCTCTCTGTCTGTCTCTGTCTCTCTGTCTCTCTGTCTCTCTCTGTCTCTCTCTCTTTCTCTGTTTCTCTCTGTCTCTCTCTCTTTCTCTGTCTCTGTCTGTCTCTGTCTCTCTCTGTGTGTGTATGTGTGTTGAGGGGGGCATCTTCAGTTTGAAATGCAAATATCAGGGAACAAAGGGTCTCAGAGTTCCCAGATCAGAAGGACGAGTCCAGGGAGCAACAAGTGTTTATTTCAGAGATAAGAAAAGGCTGTTTTAAAGATAATTAGCTAATCCTAACTCAATTTTACATTCTGCCTGATTTAATGGGCACATATTTGTTCAAAAGGAAAAAGATGCTCACTGACACAATTCAGGGTTTCTTTTTTTAAATTTTTTTAAATTATTTTATATAACAAAGTCCATTTAAATGAAATCAAACACTTATAGACAATATTTGGGAATTTTGGCGTTGTTCTTTCCAAACTACTTCCTGCTGGTAAGGGGCGCTGTCTTGGGGGATTCGAAGAAGATTCAGATATCCTGGCTCTAGTCTGTAGGGCTGCTTTGTCCAGCTGTTTTGAATGTAGGATCACCTTGTACTCTGTTTCAGGCTGTCTGGCATGATCAAACCACATTAGTCTGGAAGGAATCCCCAGCTTTTCATTTTCTGTGGAAACAAAAATAGAAAACCTTTTCCCAGTAACTTGTCCTTGAACTTAAATTTTGGAGTCAAAGCACTTTTTTAAATTTAATTTATTATTTTACATGTCGATCCAAGTTCCCTCTCCCTCCCTCCTTACTTCCCTCCATCCATCCCTTTTACCCTCTCTGCTCTCTCAGATGCACTTTAACCACCCTCTCCTCCCATCCTCCCACCCCAATTCCATATGTAGGGGAATGCCATCCAGTTGGGGTCATGTAGATCTGACAGGTCATGTGAAGTAGGGACTAGGGCTTCTCTCCTATCTCTAGATTAAGGCCTATAATCACATCACCAGAGGAACTAGGATACAAGGATACAAGGTGTATTCTAAGAAATTCGTATAAAGTCCCTCACAGAAATGGGAAGGGGCAAGTCCCCCAGAGCACAGGGGAAGTGGGGGGGGGGGGGACAGTGAATGGAGAGAGAAGCAGGAAAAAACAAGGGGGAGGAAAGGGAAACCATGTGTGACCAAGAAGATTGAGCCTGATTAGGAATAGAAGACAGGAAAGAGAGAGAGAGACAGAGACAGAGAGAGAAAGAGAGAGAGAACATAAAAGAATGAGCCAGTATTGGTTTGAAGATAAAATTGAACACAAAGAAAGGTCTAGAGAACTACAAGACTACTCCCAACTAACAATTTGAGCTTCCATGGAAAGGCTGTCATAAATGCCCTTCCCGGAGAGTGAGATCAACAACTAACTTTTCCATGGAGGCCTCAACTAATGCCTGTTGGAAACAGGATCAAACACCCATACATAAACACTGAGTCGAACTAGAACCCAGATGCAGATGGAGAAGACAGACCAGGCTGCAGAAACACATAGAGACAGCTTACCTGAACAATGAGGAGCTAAGGGCCACTAGACTGACAGCTGGGAAGCCAGCATGGGAATGACTCAGAGACCCCCGAATATGGGTCTCAGCCAGAAGGACTGAGCAGTCTAAGGGACCTCAGACAATGGAGCCAGGATGTATCCCTGGTGCAAAAAAATGACTTTGAGAACAATGCAGTGGTTTTAATGTACTGTTTCTAGAAATAAAATACAAGAACTAGCATAGTTGGTATTTACACCATAGGTTTATCCTGTGTCATTTTACTGAAATCTCATGCACCTTGGTCCAGTTCTCTCCATAATAAAAACAGAACATGTGCATATCTGACTGTTTCTCTATGATCTGTTCTGTAGGCCACTTTTGCACTATTATTCTGGAAGTTTCTCTCAGATACTGTAGTTCATGCTCAGGTTTTGGCCTTTAGGTAGGCCATGAAAATGTTCAGAGCAGAAAATATCAGAAAATTGAGGTGGGGACAGCAGCTAAACCAGAGCAGCATCTCTCAAAATGTTCAAGAGTTTAGCGACCAATTCCAGTGCTTACTTATTGATTAGTGGGCAGAGTGGTACACATTCTGGAGAAGAAGGCAGAAAATTCTAGGGAGAGCACTGCTTGAGATTGAAGCCAGAAGAACTACAAAGCTTCCCTTGCATGGGGGTCCATAAAGGAGGGGGGAGGAACATAATTTGTAAGCAGTTCTCTATGTGAGGAAGAGGAAGTCTAGACAGTCAAAGTAATCATGAGATCACTGTCCTGTATGTACAAGTCTTTGTGTGAAAGTTTTGTAGCCACAGAGTATCTAGGTGATGAGGGTCTAGGAATGTCACAGAAATGATACCACCGAACAGACTTCACCAATTTGAAAAGTGGGTACCTCTGAGTGAGGATGGACACACTGGCAGGATCAGATGTCAGATTTATGGAGAGGTAGGGATATGGTGCATTTACATATGGAAAACCTGGGTAAGGTGGGGACAGAGGAAATGTGTCACCTTGGCCCTGGTGATAGGAGGGCATTGTTGCTGAGACATTAGGCAGGGTGAGGATGAGGGTAGGAACCTCCTGGTTCTGGAATGTGGACAGTTCTTAGCTAACTAACACTTTGCATAAATTTCACAGAAAGGTTAAATAACAAAAGTGATGATGGAGAATGCATGCAGACTAAGTATCTTCCAGAGAAAGATACTTAGTATTCATTGGGATGGATAGATATATTTGCACTCAGTTGAGTTAGAAAGCTGTTGTTAAAAAGCTGATGGAACCTTAATTGTGTAATTGGCATTAAAACAGTACTGTAACACAGGCATAAAACCCAATCACTGGCTAGTAGTGGTGCACGCCTTTAATGCCAGCACTCAGGAGGCAGAGACTGGTGGGTTCTGTAACTTCAGGGCCAGCCCAGTTTACAGAGCACATTCCAGGACAGCCAGGGCTACTCAGAGAAAACATGTCATACAAAACAAAAACAAACAAACAAAATCCCAACCCTTAAAAATATGTTAGTGTCACTGTATCAATGAAATCTACACAACAATCTTTTAATTAATTTACACAAAACAGTGCCTATAATTTAGTGCTTACACTAGATAGTTTTCAAAATCGACTAAAGCTCAAAGGTTTTAAGACCATATGAAGAACTTATTTGTTTCAAGGTGCTCATTAAACCCCATGACTGTCTAAATAATACTCCATGTTGCATTGTACTTAGTGTAAATGATGATACAGTTGAGGCTCTGTGAATGTTATTTTCCTCCAACCTATGTTTTACAGGTGTGGCAAGCTTACTCAGTCATTAAGAAGTGTGTGAACAAGATCACTTAGTGCAACATAAATTATAATGAGAACATTTGGGGGGTGGTTAAGGTGATAGGTTGTGGGTATAAAACTTCAGAAAACTGGTGTTAACAATAAGTTTATATAGTCCCTTGAGGGTTCCAGAGGAAAGTATTGTAGTGGCTGCTGTGTGGTCTTCAGTTTCATTTTAAGCTTGTTTATAATAACCAAAAGTAGGCATGTACAGCGGTTCCTCAGATTAATATCTGCCAATTTAGTTGATGGCTAATTCATTCGCCTCTGTATTACTCCAGTCACTCTGTGTACATGACTCTTAAGTTACATATATGGCTTGTTGCTATACCTATTTCATTTCTGATGCTTAACCAGACCCTCAAAATGTAGCTTTCGTCTGTAAAACTTTTGTACAAAACCTTTTATTTTAATAAAACAGCTTGACTTTAAAGACACACAATATTCAAATATAGGAGTGTTATTCAGAGAGTTGACACCAAAAAATATATTTAGGCATTTCAGTGTGTGTGTGTGATATACTTGATCTTAATATATATAATTTTGCACTGTACATATTGATTTAAATGTTTTCATATATCATGAGACATAAAAGTAGCAAATAATGCCATCATATTTATGTGGAAAGTTTCTAAGGAGAGATGTTAGGCAATACATTTTATATAATGGTTTTCAAGGCTGTGTAGGTGGACTTCCTCCTGATTTTCCTGTTTAACCTATATACCCATAAAACTTCATGGTTTCATATAGTTAGGACCTATGCACCTACAACCAGTTGGAGGGGCGACTGGATACTCAAGTGAAGGTCCAATGACCTTGTCTATGTCCTCCTTATTTGAAAAAATATTAGTATTTAACAAGTCCAGCAGGCAGTGATGGCACTCTGAAGATAGACATCGTTGAGTCAGAAGGCATTCTGTCACCTAACCTTAACAAGAGAAGGCTGAAGACCTTTACACAAAAGAAGTGATTAAAGAAACTACTGTTACCTGTGTACCTACTGCAAAAACCATTAGGTATTATAAGTTCTAAGGTCAACCTTATAGAAAACATAACCTACTTTTTTCCTATCTTCAAAACCAAGCATGTGCTGTACAACAGGGTTTTCCCTCTAGCAAAATATACATATTTATATTGGAGCATTAACCAAGTTGTACTATTAATTTTTGTTTTCAGTGTTACATTTCCTTAGAGGAGTAGGATACAAATGTTAGCTTTCATGGTTATTCCTTTCACTGCCAACCCTCTCCCCCCCCTTGTAGGTTTTGGTTTTTAGTTTCATTTGTTTTTGTTTTGATTTTTAGTTTCTTATATTAGTCCATCATAAAAATTACTTACATTACAGGTACATTGTTGTACCTCAATGTGTAGTGATAGAAGTAGCGATGCATTTTTACAAGTGTAGAAACACGGCATCTAACAGTCACTAAATTAGAGTGGTTTTGGTCGACATTGCATAGGTCTACATGGTTCTGGCATGGTTATTACTTTGGGGCTGGGCTAAGGGAGGTGCTGGAGGAGGAGAGATGAATATTTTGCTACAAACTTTAAGTAACAAATTTTTGTAACAAACACATTTTGGGGAGAAGCTTTAGCTCTTACATGTCAAGTTTTGTTCTGTTCCCCTGTACCTAGTCTCTCTCTCTCTCTCTGGTGTGTGCATGTGGGTGGCTGGGTGGGTGGGTGTGGGTGTGTGTTTGTCTCTATCCCTATAGCCCTCCTACACTCCAAACCTCTCTGTCTTAATCTTGGTTACAACATAATTCATCAACCATGTTCAGCATATAGAATCCTGAATGTTACAGTCAAGCTTTACAGCCACAGGGTGTCTTCACCTCTGGAGAAAAGAAGTGCTTTGGGACTGGTGGCAGTCAATTAGAGGGGATGGAGGGCCATATCAAGCGTCCCATGAATGCATTTATGGTATGGTCTAGGACTCAGAGGCTTAAGTTAGCCCTGGAGAATCCAAGGATGGAAAATGCAGAAATCAGTAAGCAACTGGGATACCAGTGGAAATCACTTACAGAAGCTGAAAAAAGGCCATTTTTCCAAGAAGCACAGAGACTGAAGACCTTACACAGACAGAAATACCCAGACTATAAGTACAGGCCTCTCCGGAGAGCTAAAGTACCACAGAGGAGTGACACTTTGCTGCCTGCAGATGCCTCTTCAAAACTTCACAACCAGCTGCAAGGGGACAAGAACCTGTGCCCATTCACATACAGAGAGGACAGGCCTAGGACTGCACACTTTCCCTCCAGGATCCAACTAAGCTATTTGCACTAGCATGTGGACGTCCCCACTGAGTACTCAGTCCAGCAGCAGCAGCAGCAGCAGCAGGACGTACTTTACCAACAACAGACATCACCGGTGACCACACAACTTAGCAGCATCACATCAATAAAACAGTGTGGCAGTGCAATGGCAGTGGCTTCTGTTGGGATGTATGTCAATATTCCCTCTTGTTATAATTTGCAGCCTCAGATTTCTCACCTGTAGTTTGGATACTGATTACCCTTCTCCTGTAATAAAGACCATGCTTATTTTGTTTGGATTCCAAAATAAGGTGGGTAAAGATGATTCGTATATAAGAAAGGAGAATACTTGGAAGGGATTTTACCCAATTTTAAGGTTGTTTAATAGATACCTGTTACATCACTGTGGAAAGTGTTGTTTATCTGTAACTCTTCAATGTTCATCTATAAGAAAAGCACAGAGCTTAATGGTGTGGAAAAACAGCCTGTGCTTCTTTGAAAATGCAAAACATCTTTTTCTTTCAGGGTTCTTTACATCATCTTACTCCACACCTATGAAGTATGCTTTGAACTCTTTAGAACATCTTTTGGCAAAATAAAGCCTGCTTTTCTCTTAAATATTGTCTGTCTTTAAATATCTAGCTGTTTTATTAAATAAAAGATTTTCTACAAAAGTATTACAGACCAAAGCTACATAGCATCAGTTGCCCTTCAATCTGAACTGGAGAAATATCACAAAGTCCCTCTCTAAGATGAAGAATTACAAGACTTTAACAAACCTGAGAGAAGGTGAATTAGTACTTTGTTGGGAGGAATATCTGACTAATGATCTCATACTCATACTTAGTGCTCAGCTCTAAAAACGAAACAAATTCGGGTAACATTCAACGTACATTTACAGTATGGGGAACTATCGAGACCACGAGTTAGGTCCAGGCCAAAGGGACTCAGGAATTAGCATGACTGGGCTCGCTTTGGCCACTAATAATGAAAGACCCCCAAGAGACCCCAAGAGTTTGGAGCCTGTCACGGGGGAAGGCCCTTGCCCCCAAGAGACGAGACCAGAACACTGGATGCAAGTGCAAGAGGTTGTTTATTGTTAACACACAGGTACCTGTGGACGCTTCAGTCTTTCGGGGGACTGAGCGTGCCGAGGTTAAAACTCCTGATTCCTGGGATTAAAGGTGTGTGTCACCACCACCTGATCTCTATTATGGCTTCAGTCCGACTTTGCTCTCTGAATCCTCAGCCATGCTTTAGTACATTGGAAATAAGGTAACACCAGAGTATTGCAAGGGAAAAGGGGAGTGTTGTAACCAGGCCTGCCTACAGGGACAACAGTGTCCACAGTTGGCATCAGTAGCAGTTATAGTATCATGCAGAGAGAAAGGGAATTTTTACTCTAGTTGACAGTTTAGACCACTGGTAAAATCTAAGTTCTCAGGATCAAATCACCAAGCAAGGCTGGATCAATTCCTTCTTCATCCTCTACTACTCTATCTCCTGTATCTACATGACTAAAAACTCACCCTCAATAGTTGGCACTGCTCATACCTTGTACTCATGTTCCTTCTTTTCAACTCCCTACAGTATTGTAACAGTATTGTAATTTAGAGGGAGGACATTGTGGGTTTCTATGATTCTGCGTATTTCACTATTCCTAGACTATTCCTGGTCCCATTAACTCCTGATATCAATTTATTATCATTTCTCCAAGACTGTTGTGTTTCAAATCATTCTCTACAGATCTACACATATGCAAATTTGCATTGTCATTAACTGCTGTGACTCTCTCAGGCTAACAAGAAGGTGACTGGCTAGGCAACATCCTGTCCTTGAGCAGCCTGAATTCATGGGTCACACCTGAAACATCAAAGACTTTAGGGGCTGAACCAGGTCTACTGTGTACTTTTAACAACATCCTCTCTGGCTCTCCCAGAGGGCAGTCTTCAGGGGAAAGTTTTCCTTAAAGAACAGGTATTTTATCCATAACTCTGAGAAAGTGAAACAGAGGCAGCCAGTAATATGTTTGGTACAGAGAAAGCAAGAGAGCAGGCAGTACATGTGCTCCTATGGCCATGCCCAGCATTATGCAGTGAACTATAAACGTTTCCCAGAAGAAATCACATGACTCCTAGAACATGTAGCCTATCCTGGTCTATGTAGTGAGACCCTGATACTTTCTTTATCTTTTCTTTTCTTAAGGTCAGTCTTACAGTCACAGTGGTTCATGCCTTCAGGCAGCCTGCAAAAGTGGAGACACTCTCCAGGAATTCTGGCTGAGCAGGGAGAACCAGGTTCCTGTGGGAGACCCTGTTAAAAAACAAAAACAAAACAAACCAAGCAGACAAACAAAAACCTGTGGGCTGACTCTGGGGGCCTGGCCTTTTATCCCACCACTCAGCAGAAAGAGGCAGGCCAATCCCCTACTTTGGTGCCAGCCTTGTCTGTGGTGTGAGTTCCAGAACAACCAGAGATTTACAGGGAAACCCTGTCTCCAAAACCCTAAAAAGCAAACAAGAAAACTAACACAGGGGAGAAAAGCAGTTGAGAAACAACCTGACTTCAATTCCAGGCCCCAAAGCACACAATGAAAGGCATCCTGTCATTCCCAGAACTGAGTCAGGCAGAAGGCAAGATCTATTCAAGTCACTCCTGGTCTTTGTACTCACAGATGCAGTGGCAGTCAGACAGTCTCTTCTGTCTGTCCATAGAGGTGTTTGGCCTGTGAAAAGGGCCATTTAAATTCCTTCAGTTCCTGAAAAAGTTTTGCTCATTGCCAGTTGATTTTCTACTAAGTCGCTGGTCTTAAGGAGCAACGGGAACTCAATACATACAGAGGCTCCTCAGCATTTCAACGTTTGCTTTCTTGATGAGTATTAAGTCACATAGAGGTTTTCAATGAAGGATCTGGTCCCCTAGCCTCAGGTACCTGGGGTGGACAGAGGAACTCATGACATATGCATTCCCTCTTCTGTTGGAGGCATGTGGCCTCTCGTCATGGTTACCCCCAGAAAGTGGCAAAAGACAAGTAAGAGGTCTTGTCTGACCAGGATGCCAACCCTGTTATCAGCCTGGAGACTGGTGTGAAGGTCACTTTGTCTGCAGCCTCACCTCTCTTGTGGGAATTAAAAGAAAAGGTTGGCCTGAGCTTCCTATCCTGAATCTCTAGGGGGCAGCACACACACCCAGTTGTACCTCTGTGTCACAGGGATAGCAGGGCACTGATTCTGGGGTACTGGAGTCGGATGTTCAGGGCCTCTGCACGGGTATGCAAAGTCTTTCCCCCCTAGTGTAATGCAGACCCTGTGGTTAAGGAACAGGATCCTCCCTGCAACGAGGTCCCAGGTCTGAGACCTGCAGGAACATCACCCAGTTAGATAATATCACAAATATTATAGGTGCTGGGCATGGTGTCAGCTCCTGATCACAGCACTCAGGGAGCCAAGGGGGGAGCACTGTCAGTTTGAGGTCAGTGGGGAGTGAAGAGGGACACATCCACCCCGTGAGACTGTAGCTCAGCAGGGATCGACTCAGTGATTCTCCCTTCTAAGACTTCATGGCTCTCTATGCATCCAGGAAGATGTCCTGGATGGTGAGTGTTTCCGTGAGAGCCTGGCAGTCCCTCACTGCACCAAGTGGTTCCAGGTTAGGGTGTACTGGGTGGTCCAGAGTGGGGACAGTCACCATCCACATCTGTCCCAGAACCCCACTGATCAACAGAGGCTCCACCAGTGGGCTGCTGCTGTGCATGACTGTTCTGTGGGGGTACCTGTCCACTCTGCAGAGGCCTGCCCACCTAGGAAAGTGGGCAACCACAGCAGGGGGCCAGCCATGTCTCTAATCAGCACTGCGCTGACCCGTGTAGGCACATGGGAGGTCTAACAAGACACATGTCACCAGGCCCCTCCTAAAAAACTAAAATTTGGCTCACTTTCATATTTGACAGTCACCTTAAATGCCAAACTGGGGGATAGAGTCCAAGCCCTATGCAAATGCGGGCAACCCAGAGAAATGTAAGCTCATCCATCACGCAGGCCTGCCAGCATCAGTCTGAGGAGCCTGGCAGCCCTAGCCTTCTCACACCTCACTTCATAGTATGCTGAGCTTGTCCAGTCCACAGACACCTACTATAGCTTGGCCTCATCATCTCTGCCCCCGTCCCAGCCACAGAGTGTCCCTTGTGTTCCTCCTCCTCCCCCTATCATGTCTCCATGTCCTGTTTAATCCGGGGAGCTGGTGGTGGAGAACATACAGCGGACAGTACCCCGCCCCCATGAGCCCGGGGTGCTATGAGGCAGGTCCTGGAGTATGTGGCACACAGCTGACAGGTCAGTCATGCTCCAGGAATGGGGTGGGGGGAGTCTAGGGCATGGGCAGCAGAGGCCATGGCCATCTGAATACATGCACAGGAAACAAGTATCACCCACACTCACTGGGCTTGAGATCCAAGCATACAGCAGGAAGGGCAGAGACACCACCATCCTCTAGGGACACAAAGAGTGACAAGGGCAGGAGTCTGTCTCATACCCAAGCCAGGACTACCCCATTAGTCTCCCTATGCCAACAGCATGTGCTATGGGTAGTGCAGCTTGTGCCTGCCTACTCCAAGTGCACTTGAACCATGACTGGGTTTCAAGGGAAGCCACAGGACACTCTGTTTATGTGGAGCTATGGCACCTGGCTAGCTGTGGTTCAGTGGGTGGAACATCCACCTAGTATGCCCAGAGTCCCTGAATCTTGTCCTCAGCACATCACAGTCCAGGCCTGGTGGCACACACCTATCACCCCAGCACTTGGGAAGCTGAGCAAGGTGGGTGATGAGTTCAAGGACAGCCATGTTACATTAGGTGGCTGATGATCAGAATGTGACACTTGCCAACCTTGGAAGGGACAAGAGTGGGTGTAAGGATTCGGGCATTAGGCTGGCCTGCCCTGTCACCTGGCAGAATGCACTCAGGCAGAGTCCTGGACAGCCCAGGGTTTCATGAGTACAGTCTGCAGGCAGGTGTAAAGGACCCCTTTAAAAGTCGGGCCCCTGCCCACTTTCTTTTGCTTACTCTTTTGCTTTTGCTTTCTTTGCTCTCTTTACTCTTTCAAGCTCTTCTCTCTTTCTCCCTGTCTCTCTCTCTCTGCCTGCCTCTCTCTGTGTGTCTTTCTCTCCCTCTGTCTCTGTCTCTCTCCCACTCCTTCCCTCTCTCTCTTTCTCTATCTCTTGTTTTCAGTTCCTGCTGCCTCTATGTCTCTTCCCTTCCCCCTCACTCCCCTTTCTAAATAAACTCCTCATTCAAGCTCCATCTGCCTGGCATGTATTTCCCTCACCACGGTCACCCTCTCCTGCTATGAACCTGCTATGCTCTCCTAGGTGGTCCCTTACCTTGGGAACCCCCACACAGGACCACACCCCCCTGCAGTTTTATCCTATAACTGTAACACAAGAACTTCAATGGGTCCTGGAAGGAGGTCCCTACAGGCTTTACTTTACCCTGGAGACAGGTGTGACTCTGAGCAGGAAAGCAGGATCAAAGGTCAGCCCTGTCCTGTGGGCGTTCACACAGGCTAGAGCATGGTACCTGCACAGGTTCAAAGTGGTCAAGGGGACCCATGCAGTGCACCCCAGGGCTGACTGTATGTTACCAAGGCAGGCCTTGCCCAATGTAGGCCTTGGGTCAGTGTACTGCAGCCACAGCACAGACTACAAGTGCAGTCACCCACCATCGTAAATGGTCCCTGTGTCCATCTATTCCTAACAAGGTTTACACTTTTCCCCTGGCTCAGATGGGACAGGCATACAGGACCCCAGTGAGAAAGGCCCACAGAACACTCTGGAGCTCATAATCCCACAGCAGTGAGAAGACCTGATGGCCAGAAAACAGAAAATAGGAAGGGTAAAACTATGTTGTAGATACCAATATCCTTGTTCTTGTTGTGTATTCCACAAAAACGAACTTTAAATCTCCTCAATTGTGACAGGGAGCTTTCTTTGCTTCATTTTGAACAAAAATGTGCCCTCAACTTTAATAATGTAGAATATAAAATTAAATAAAGATAGCTAGTTACCTTTAAAGGAGTGTTTGTTTGTTTGTTTGTTTGTTTGATTTTATCTCTGATGGAAGCCATGCATGTTTCCAGGGGTCATGAGAAGATGAGAAGCAGCACTTTGGAAAGAGGGAACCACCAGCCTCTCTCCTTCATTCACCTGAAAGGAAGGGAATCTTAATCTGAGCCCACACCCAAGGGTGCTAGCACGAAGCAGTCATATGCCATGCTTTTACACTCTTTCAGCCAGCATCCATCTGTGCACAGCTGAAACAAAGCTTAAGTAATGACTAAAGGATAGGTTAAGTCATTACTTCGTTAATAGCTGCTAGGTAAAAAAAAAAAATCTTGGAAACAATTTAAAGGCACCATTTTAATAGTGAATTGAAAGACTCATTTTGGTCAAGGACAGTAACAATCACAGTTAGGCCAAGTTGGCTAATGCACCAATTCTAACTAGGATGGTTGTAGGGAGATAGTTCTGTGGAACTGGCCACGCCCATTGGGGGTGGAGCCATGGGCGGAGTGACCTGTGGAAGGAGGTCGGAGGGGGCCAGGAAAGGTGGTCTCTTTCTGGCCTGACTCGGACAGGAGAGGATCGGGTTGAATTTCCTGGTGTTCATCTGTCTAGGTTGTAAGTTATTTCTCCCTGAATAAACATCTATTCGGCCTATTTGTTTATCCTGATCCTTCTTTTCCGTGATAGATGGTTAGGTGACTAAAGGCTATGATTAATTCCTTGTACCTATTTCTTCCCTCATCTCCTTATAAGATTTAATAATGATAATGATAAAGAAAAGTGTTGCTGATTGGGTATGCATCCTGAGGATTTAAAGTAGAGATGACTGTTTTTCATATAGAAAACCTTAGACTTATGACTTCTTTTGATAATTTTGTCTAATTTAACTTTGAAAAAGCTTGCTTTACATGTCAATTCCAGGTTCTGGGCACTCCCATCCACCCCAGTTTTCCCATCAACCCCCATCCCATTACCATTGTGCTCCCCAAGGAGGGTGAGGCCTTCCATGGTGAATCTTCAAGTCTGTCATATTATTTGGAGCACGGCCTGGCCCTCCCACATGTGTCTAGGCTGAGGCTTCTATGTGGAATGGGCTCCCAAAGTCCATTCCTACACCAGGGATAAATACTAACCCGCTACCAGAGGCCACGTAGACTGCCCAGTACCCATTTTCTGGGTGTCTGGGTTGGTGCTATGCTGGTTGTTTCCCAGCTTTCAGACTGGAATCCATGAGCTCCCCCTTGTTCAGGTCAACTATTTCTGTGGGCTTCTGTAGCCTGGTCTTGACCCCTTTGCTATTTAGTCCTCCCTCTCTGCAACTGGATTCCAGACTTATAAATCTTTTAAGATTTTTTTTTTTAAATCAGATTAACTTTTGAGATAAAGTGATTGTTTTTGTTGTTGTTGTTGTTGTTTTTTGTTTGTTTGTTTGTTTTTTTGCAGGTAGTGGGTGCAGTCTATGGGCCAGAGAACTAACTGAAAAAATTACCAAAGTGCTTGGACATCAATGTATGTGTGTTCTTGGGATAATATGCTTTTCACCTGTAAATTCTTAAAACATTTAATCATATTAAGGGATATGGAAAACATGATGTTTTTTAGAAGAATAGTACAACCTGCCAGGAGAAAACAGCAAATAACACTTAAAGGCAGGTCTATTAGGGTTACACCAGATCTCTCAATGGAGATCCTAAAAGCCAGACAGATGTGCTTCAGATGCTTCAGACTGTTAGGAGACCAGCGGTGCCGGTTCAGACTATTACACCCAACAAAACTTCCGATCACAATTTTGGAGAAAGTAAAATTCTAAATTTGAAACCAAGGTAAACAAAGTAAAGCACTGTAAACGTGCTCGAGGGAAAACTCCACAAGACTGACACTGGGTATTTTCATCACTTAAGATTCACTTTTAACGTGGGACAGGGTATTCCACATGGACCTGGCAGACTCAGAGTGCTCAGCTATCCAGCTTGTCCCCAAGGTGCCCCATATCCAACATCCAGGTGCTGGAATCAGGAAGCTGGCATTTGTGGATCCTAGAGATCTGAACTAGTCTTCACACTGGTGTGGAAACAGTTTAGGAAAAAAGCCACAGCCCTAGCCATTTTTCCTATTTATTGTGTTTCCCCCTTCACGGCCATTTCCCGCTTGTTAGCCTTTGTGTTGTGTGTTTTGTATGAAAACTAAGTTTTGGACCATATACAATCCATACAATGGGGCAACTAGTTGAAGAGTAACTCAAAAGATGATTAGTTGCGGATCATAGGAGGACACCTTAAAAAAGCATACACTTGTAGGGAAGTGGCAAGACAAAGGCAAGTAGCCATCAAACCTAGGTTCTGTGGGGACAATAGCCCACTCCAGCATGTGGTTAGCTCTTCTCCAGAACTCCAAACACATTTCCATCAACCAACACACTGAGCTTTCCTTCTTACTGCCTATTCCTTAGGTTGGGGTTTCTCCCTCTTTCCCTGGTCTTGGGACTCCTCTTCCCAAGCCCTAGCAATAAGAAACTATTTCTCATGCACATCCAAGATGAAAGAAAGAAAGAAAGAATAAATTTTCTCCCTAAAATGCTAAACTTCACCCCTGTCCCTCTTCTATCTGCACAACTGATTTCAAATCATGAGACTGCTTCAGCAACCCAGAGCCAGCCTCAGCTTTTCCCAGGGAATCTAATTCCTGACATCCTGACCCAGCCTCACAGACTTCCCTAGCTTCAGATGTTCCCATACAACCTGGTCATTGACAGACACAACCTCTGCTTCCAGGCCTTGACCAACAACTCAGCTTCCTCGGGTCCCTAACAGCAATGCTCCAATGTTAACTGGAGGCAGCCAGAGGGAACAGCAGCCACTTCCCCAAACCCCAGTACTCAGACATAAACCAAACAGATGGGAATGAAGGGAGCCCACTGGAGCTTGGGGCTCTGGCAGGCAGGGCCTTGACTTTCTGCTGGACCCTCTATCCCCAATTCCTCTGCCTGGTTAAATCATTTAGATTACATTCCTAGCTACCAACTCTTCCTAGAGTTGGCCACATTCTCCTCCTGAGCTGACTACCAAGTCAAAGTATTTTCCTTCAACAATCACAGGCCCTCTTTGGCTCCCCTAATTAACATCCCCAATGAAAATACACCAAACGTCCTAGCCCATTCTAACACAGACCTTGTTTCTTTTCTTACAAATAAGATCTGCAAGCTCTTCTGCTGCTGTTTGCAGCCCCAGTCAGAAATTAGACACTTTAACTTCTCTTCCCAGGGTATTAAAGGATCCCGCCGTGGTGAAAAAAGTGCTTTGTGTCCAATATGGGGTCAGGGAGAGAAGACCCTGGTGTGTGCGTCCACACTTGCATGTGTACGTTCCTGTGTGCGTGTTTGTGTCTGCGCGTGTTTTCTTGTAGGTTGTCTGCAACAACAGTTTCCTCTCATGCTGTTTTAGCTGAGGCATCCTGACAACCAGTGTTTCCTTTATTTTATTTTTTAGTAATAACTAATGCTCTGTGTATTTTTCTTTGTTCTTAAGACAACAGTTTCTCTATGTTGCACTGGGAGTTCTAGAACTATGTAGACCAGTGAACTCAGAGATCTCCCTGCCTCTGCCACCCAGTGTTAGAATTAAGGTTTGTCTCAATCCCATCCCTTAGTGTGTGTGTGTATGAGTGTGTGTGTGTTTTACTTTAGTTCCTCTCTAGTTCTCTGTTATTGCATTAATATTGCTTATTGTTTTGCTATTATAATCTTGGCTTAATAATTCTGAAATTCCTCGCCTGTTATCCTTGCACACTAGTTCCTTTCTTTGCTACAGTACTGAGGGTATAGGTCATGTTTGTGTGGTATAATGAAGTATCTGGCCTGTTTTCTTTTGTTGCACCTATCCTCAGTCCTGGTTCTTCTGTGTACAGTGACTTGAAGAAAAGCTTACAACAGCCCCCAGTGCAGCGATACAAAAGTAGGATACTCAGAGGACAGTTGTATTCATCTTATAACTTAAAAAACACATATATGTGACTAGACATACAAGATGACTCCTCTAAAAGTCTGAAAGACTTCATTAGTCAACTTAATCATAACGAAATGTTTGAAACGACAAAGAGTTAAAGTTACTTTCTAAAATGATCCATGACACACAGACGATTCGCCAAAACAGATCTGCACAGTAAAAATGTGTATATATATATATATATATATATATATATATATATATATATATATAAAAACCCAACAAAATAACAAGAAAGAAAAGCCGAGTAGAAAACCATTCAAGAATCCCATAAAAGTTCAGCTCCTGGAGGAAAAGAAAACAAAGGAGAAAGAAGGAAACCATAGAATAGAAGAACAGGTCAAGAAGTCAAACACTCAGGGCAAGCATCATCAGTCAGCTAAATCAACCAGAAAGAAATGAATTATCAGGGAGTGGAGATGGGCTGAAGATACCAAATGGAAAAAACAGCAAGTATTACCACAACTTTCAACTACTCTGGGATACAATGAAAGAACATTTAAGAATCCATGTGGTACATCATTTGGGGCAGGGCCTAGACCCTCTCCCTTGTGTCTAAGATCAGAGAGTTTTCTCTGGGTCGCCCATGGAAGCAGAAAGAGAATGGGTCATCGGGGGGACATGGGAGGATGGGACAGAGAAGGAACTGGGATTGACAGGTAAAATAAGATTGTTTCTAATTTAACAAAATTATCCAAGTACTAGAACCAGGAGATAACAAGCACAGGAGAAGAAACAAACATGTTCAGTGGAATCATATCCCCAAACTCCCCAAATCCAGGGAAATGTGTGCACATGGAAATACAGAAGACATTTGGAAGTCAAAATAGACATGACCAAAAAGTTCCTTCTGGTCCCATTAGGTTTAAAACGCCAGGTCCGGAAACCTAGCTAATGAGACCAAGATCTAAGGAAGTCACAGATCTCTGAGAGGAATGTTCAGCCACCACTTTTCCAAACCCGAATAATGCCTACAGCATAATCCCTAAACCCACAGAGAAGTTGATCACAGAAAGCCCGCTGCAACAGGTAAGAGACCTTACTAAAAAGGACACCCAATCAGAATGCAAACAGTTGTGGAGCCTGGGGCCAATGGACGTAACTACAAACACAAATCCTGTACCTAGGCTCAAAACCACTACAAAAGAGGGGGGGAAGAAAGATTCCCAAGAGACAGAGGTCTGCTGTGACAATGTGTCCTGCTTGGAATGGCAAAAGCTTACCAATCAGAGTGCCTAAACATGAGCGCAACAAGGATGAACAGGAATAACAACCACACTAATGTGGACTGGAAGAGTCCTTAGCCCTAGAGGATCTACATGCCCCTTGGGAATGGGGGAGACGGACCACCCCAGGGAGAAGCACACCGATTTGTTTATCCAATACTAAATGGTGCAGCCCAGGAGACATACATGCAAATGACATTACAGTGAGCAAGCACTTCCTTTTTAGGAAATAAATGTAGATACACACGCGTGTGTGTATATAATAGAATTTAATGGGAGGAAAAGCAGCCATGAACTTCAAAGGGCAAGGAGGAATTTATTGGAATATTAAGGGGGAGGCAATGGAAGGGGTAAGGAAATGAAAAAAAATACTATTATCTCACAAGGCAGTAACTGTTTGAGAAGTTACGGGCTGAGGAAGAGTTTCGGAGGGGTGGGGGTGGGGGTGGGAAAAGACCAAAATGTATCATAGGGAGACATTTTAATTAAAAATGAAAAATGCAGACACTACTGGACAAAGAGTATTCAACGCTGTCAGAGGAAAAGTGACCCTTGACTTATTCACAAAGGTATTTTCTCCAGAATTACTTCAGACCTCCAAGGGCTTAGAAAAGATGCTCCAAGAGGCTACACCTGCCAACCACATAACTATACTGCGCAATGCTGTCTTTCAATCAATGTAACTCTTCATAGCACGTTCCAAGTCAAATACAGACAACAGTCATTCAGACACAGGACGCCGGCACTGCAGAAGAAACAGGAATGCAATATACACATGAGGAAACAAGGTACCTGAAATCACGTCGTCTCAGGAATGAACACTTTTCACAAAAGTGGCGACTAGCAAAGCATCAAACATTTTTCAACTCAAGAAACCCTCAAGTCACAGAGAGATTAATGTCAAAATGCACGCAAATACAGTTCTGACTCAAGCAGCAAAAAGGTTATGTGCCCGGGTTCAGGGGCGTGAATGGGTGTTACAGGGAGGGCATCCGAGACCTGACAATTCTCCTAAATGTAAAGAGCTGTCCCAACTGAAAGAGGTAGATTAGCGCAAATAGCAAATCCAAAAAAAACACACAGGCAGGTAGATACATACTCAATAATACTACACACGTGAAGTAGCAATCAACTTTCAGGCTTTATCCCTAATAACCACCTTTCATCCCCTTATTTCAGATGAGCAATTGGCAGGGGACAAACAATCAAGGGACAGGATGAAGGTAAGACAGAGGATCCCAACCCACAGCAGCCGGAACTGGGGTCTGTGCTTCGTCTGAACATCACTATGACAGATGCGAGGCTGGAGAAAGAAAGGGCTGACCTCACTGTGGACAGGCAGCCACCACAGTGACTTCTCCCTAAGCAGACACAACAATGGGAAAGTCGGCATAACACAAGTGTATGACAGGAGTGGACGTTTCATCTTCGGTATTGTATTTGAATACTGGAAACCGTGCATGCTGCTTCTGCGCTGCTGGACTTTTGTCCCTGTAACCTACTCATCTTAGATTAAGGCTTCCACTTCCTCACCGGGATTACAGCATTCCCACCCTTGACAGGAGAGGAAGACACACTGCTTATAGACTGAAAATTTTATTACTGTGAATTCCAGTGCCAAACCATGTGAAAAGCAGTATGAAAAATTCTAGAAACAAGCAAGTCTGGACTCAGGTGTCTTCACACCTTAGCAGGGTTCTGACACAGGCTAACAGAACTGAAAGACAAGAGTCAGTAAGAGGTCAGCGGATGATGTATCGTACATAGGGAACATCGACGTCCTCTCCACTCTCGTTGTTGCAGCACAGCTCAAACACAAGGGTCCTCACATGATGGCCCAGGTTTCGCTTTGACACACGGCTCACAATCCCTGTCATCCTGAAGCCAGGGAACACAGAGTTAAGAGGGAAGACAGCAAATATGAAGGGAAGGGAGGAGGCACATTACAGCGAAAGAAAGTGAACTGTGTGAGTAGCACACTCAGTGGGATGCCGAGAATCCCCCAGGAGGCTTCCACTCCCACCAGCCCAGAGAGGCTAACTCACGGCTGATCCAACCGTTCCTTGAGCTTGGGGGGTGGCATAAAGAAGGAATAGAGCATGGACACACCGTGGGACAGCATGGTGATCTCCAGCCTGTGCTTTGTCTGCAGGGGTTCAGACGGAAGCGGGTGGTGACTGTGAGATGGACAGTGCTAAAGCAAATGAACAACTCCCCACACACAGGGAGTTCCAGGAGGAAAGTTCCCTACCTTAAAGTAGTCTAGAAACTGCTTGAGGGTCATCTCCTTGCCGCCAGGTTGTAGTGCCTGTACGTCAAAGCGATCCCACAATGTCCACTCCTGATCATAGTACTGGAGGACAAGACAAGTGCTAAGAGAGGGGGCTACCCCCACCCCAAATGTTCTTCTTAGCACGTATTAACCACAGCCCTTTTGTCAACAACACTCCTGTGGCCTGAACTGAGCATGATCAGTCAGTCAGCAGCTGGAATGTTTGCAACGAAAAGGACACCCACCACAAAGACCCAGCTGTCTCCTTCCCCCAACCTCAGCATTAAATGTTTGATTTAGTGAAGACAGACAGGACTCACAATGAACCCATGCTGCCAGCTCTTCTAAACGGCAACACCAACATTACCTATACTTTTTGGCACCATACCTGGTGACAGGTTGGAGCCAGGGGTGCAGAAAAGCTAAAGAAAGGCAAAGCCAAGTTGATAAAACTGTTTTTGTAAGACTCCAGTTGTTGGTGTCCCTGAACCACCTTGTACAGCTCCAAACACACAAGCCCGACTACAGCTGCTGTGGTGGTTGCAATGGTTGGGATGATTTGTTACTTAAACTTTGTAGCAAAATATTCATCTCTCCTCCTCCAGCACCTCCCTTAGCCCAGCCCCAAAGTAATAACCATGCCAGAACCATGTAGACCTATGCAATGGCGACCAAAACCACTCTAATTTAGTGACTGTTAGATGCCGTGTTTCTACACTTGTAAAAATGCATCACTACTTCAATCACTACACATTGAGGTACAACAATGTACCTGTAATGTAAGTAATTTTTATGATGGACTAATATAAGAAACTAAAAATCAAAACAAAAACAAATGAAACTAAAAACCAAAACCTACAAGGGGGGGGGGAGGGAGGGTTGGCAGTGAAAGGAATAACCATGAAAGCTAACATTTGTATCCTACTCCTCTAAGGAAATGTAACACTGAAAACAAAAATTAATAGTACAACTTGGTTCAATGCTCCAATATAAATATGTATATTTTGCTAGAGGGAAAACCCTGTTGTACAGCACATGCTTGGTTTTGAAGATAGGAAAAAAGTAGGTTATGTTTTCTATAAGGTTGACCTTAGAACTTATAATACCTAATGGTTTTTGCAGTAGGTACACAGGTAACAGTAGTTTCTTTAATCACTTCTTTTGTGTAAAGGTCTTCAGCCTTCTCTTGTTAAGGTTAGGTGACAGAATGCCTTCTGACTCAACGATGTCTATCTTCAGAGTGCCATCACTGCCTGCTGGACTTGTTAAATACTAATATTTTTTCAAATAAGGAGGACATAGACAAGGTCATTGGACCTTCACTTGAGTATCCAGTCGCCCCTCCAACTGGTTGTAGGTGCATAGGTCCTAACTATATGAAACCATGAAGTTTTATGGGTATATAGGTTAAACAGGAAAATCAGGAGGAAGTCCACCTACACAGCCTTGAAAACCATTATATAAAATGTATTGCCTAACATCTCTCCTTAGAAACTTTCCACATAAATATGATGGCATTATTTGCTACTTTTATGTCTCATGATATATGAAAACATTTAAATCAATATGTACAGTGCAAAATTATATATATTAAGATCAAGTATATCACACACACACACTGAAATGCCTAAATATATTTTTTGGTGTCAACTCTCTGAATAACACTCCTATATTTGAATATTGTGTGTCTTTAAAGTCAAGCTGTTTTATTAAAATAAAAGGTTTTGTACAAAAGTTTTACAGACGAAAGCTACATTTTGAGGGTCTGGTTAAGCATCAGAAATGAAATAGGTATAGCAACAAGCCATATATGTAACTTAAGAGTCATGTACACAGAGTGACTGGAGTAATACAGAGGCGAATGAATTAGCCATCAACTAAATTGGCAGATATTAATCTGAGGAACCGCTGTACATGCCTACTTTTGGTTATTATAAACAAGCTTAAAATGAAACTGAAGACCACACAGCAGCCACTACAATACTTTCCTCTGGAACCCTCAAGGGACTATATAAACTTATTGTTAACACCAGTTTTCTGAAGTTTTATACCCACAACCTATCATCTTAACCACCCCCCAAATGTTCTCATTATAATTTATGTTGCACTAAGTGATCTTGTTCACACACTTCTTAATGACTGAGTAAGCTTGCCACACCTGTAAAACATAGGTTGGAGGAAAATAACATTCACAGAGCCTCAACTGTATCATCATTTACACTAAGTACAATGCAACATGGAGTATTATTTAGACAGTCATGGGGTTTAATGAGCACCTTGAAACAAATAAGTTCTTCATATGGTCTTAAAACCTTTGAGCTTTAGTCGATTTTGAAAACTATCTAGTGTAAGCACTAAATTATAGGCACTGTTTTGTGTAAATTAATTAAAAGATTGTTGTGTAGATTTCATTGATACAGTGACACTAACATATTTTTAAGGGTTGGGATTTTGTTTGTTTGTTTTTGTTTTGTATGACATGTTTTCTCTGAGTAGCCCTGGCTGTCCTGGAATGTGCTCTGTAAACTGGGCTGGCCCTGAAGTTACAGAACCCACCAGTCTCTGCCTCCTGAGTGCTGGCATTAAAGGCGTGCACCACTACTAGCCAGTGATTGGGTTTTATGCCTGTGTTACAGTACTGTTTTAATGCCAATTACACAATTAAGGTTCCATCAGCTTTTTAACAACAGCTTTCTAACTCAACTGAGTGCAAATATATCTATCCATCCCAATGAATACTAAGTATCTTTCTCTGGAAGATACTTAGTCTGCATGCATTCTCCATCATCACTTTTGTTATTTAACCTTTCTGTGAAATTTATGCAAAGTGTTAGTTAGCTAAGAACTGTCCACATTCCAGAACCAGGAGGTTCCTACCCTCATCCTCACCCTGCCTAATGTCTCAGCAACAATGCCCTCCTATCACCAGGGCCAAGGTGACACATTTCCTCTGTCCCCACCTTACCCAGGTTTTCCATATGTAAATGCACCATATCCCTACCTCTCCATAAATCTGACATCTGATCCTGCCAGTGTGTCCATCCTCACTCAGAGGTACCCACTTTTCAAATTGGTGAAGTCTGTTCGGTGGTATCATTTCTGTGACATTCCTAGACCCTCATCACCTAGATACTCTGTGGCTACAAAACTTTCACACAAAGACTTGTACATACAGGACAGTGATCTCATGATTACTTTGACTGTCTAGACTTCCTCTTCCTCACATAGAGAACTGCTTACAAATTATGTTCCTCCCCCTCCTTTATGGACCCCCATGCAAGGGAAGCTTTGTAGTTCTTCTGGCTTCAATCTCAAGCAGTGCTCTCCCTAGAATTTTCTGCCTTCTTCTCCAGAATGTGTACCACTCTGCCCACTAATCAATAAGTAAGCACTGGAATTGGTCGCTAAACTCTTGAACATTTTGAGAGATGCTGCTCTGGTTTAGCTGCTGTCCCCACCTCAATTTTCTGATATTTTCTGCTCTGAACATTTTCATGGCCTACCTAAAGGCCAAAACCTGAGCATGAACTACAGTATCTGAGAGAAACTTCCAGAATAATAGTGCAAAAGTGGCCTACAGAACAGATCATAGAGAAACAGTCAGATATGCACATGTTCTGTTTTTATTATGGAGAGAACTGGACCAAGGTGCATGAGATTTCAGTAAAATGACACAGGATAAACCTATGGTGTAAATACCAACTATGCTAGTTCTTGTATTTTATTTCTAGAAACAGTACATTAAAACCACTGCATTGTTCTCAAAGTCATTTTTTGCACCAGGGATACATCCTGGCTCCATTGTCTGAGGTCCCTTAGACTGCTCAGTCCTTCTGGCTGAGACCCATATTCGGGGGTCTCTGAGTCATTCCCATGCTGGCTTCCCAGCTGTCAGTCTAGTGGCCCTTAGCTCCTCATTGTTCAGGTAAGCTGTCTCTATGTGTTTCTGCAGCCTGGTCTGTCTTCTCCATCTGCATCTGGGTTCTAGTTCGACTCAGTGTTTATGTATGGGTGTTTGATCCTGTTTCCAACAGGCATTAGTTGAGGCCTCCATGGAAAAGTTAGTTGTTGATCTCACTCTCCGGGAAGGGCATTTATGACAGCCTTTCCATGGAAGCTCAAATTGTTAGTTGGGAGTAGTCTTGTAGTTCTCTAGACCTTTCTTTGTGTTCAATTTTATCTTCAAACCAATACTGGCTCATTCTTTTATGTTCTCTCTCTCTTTCTCTCTCTGTCTCTGTCTCTCTCTCTCTTTCCTGTCTTCTATTCCTAATCAGGCTCAATCTTCTTGGTCACACATGGTTTCCTTTCCTCCCCCCTTGTTTTTTCCTGCTTCTCTCTCCATTCACTGTCCCCCCCCCACTTCCCCTGTGCTCTGGGGGACTTGCCCCTTCCCATTTCTGTGAGGGACTTTATACGAATTTCTTAGAATACACCTTGTATCCTTGTATCCTAGTTCCTCTGGTGATGTGAATTATAGGCCTTAATCTAGAGATAGGAGAGAAGCCCTAGTCCCTACTTCACATGACCTGTCAGATCTACATGACCCCAACTGGATGGCATTCCCCTACATATGGAATTGGGGTGGGAAGATGGGAGGAGAGGGTGGTTAAAGTGCATCTGAGAGAGCAGAGAGGGTAAAAGGGATGGATGGAGGGAAGTAAGGAGGGAGGGAGAGGGAACTTGGATCGACATGTAAAATAATAAATTAAATTTAAAAAAGTGCTTTGACTCCAAAATTTAAGTTCAAGGACAAGTTACTGGGAAAAGGTTTTCTATTTTTGTTTCCACAGAAAATGAAAAGCTGGGGATTCCTTCCAGACTAATGTGGTTTGATCATGCCAGACAGCCTGAAACAGAGTACAAGGTGATCCTACATTCAAAACAGCTGGACAAAGCAGCCCTACAGACTAGAGCCAGGATATCTGAATCTTCTTCGAATCCCCCAAGACAGCGCCCCTTACCAGCAGGAAGTAGTTTGGAAAGAACAACGCCAAAATTCCCAAATATTGTCTATAAGTGTTTGATTTCATTTAAATGGACTTTGTTATATAAAATAATTTAAAAAAATTTAAAAAAGAAACCCTGAATTGTGTCAGTGAGCATCTTTTTCCTTTTGAACAAATATGTGCCCATTAAATCAGGCAGAATGTAAAATTGAGTTAGGATTAGCTAATTATCTTTAAAACAGCCTTTTCTTATCTCTGAAATAAACACTTGTTGCTCCCTGGACTCGTCCTTCTGATCTGGGAACTCTGAGACCCTTTGTTCCCTGATATTTGCATTTCAAACTGAAGATGCCCCCTCAACACACATACACACACAGAGAGAGACAGAGACAGACAGAGACAGAGAAAGAGAGAGACAGAGAGAAACAGAGAAAGAGAGAGAGACAGAGAGAGACAGAGAGACAGAGAGACAGAGACAGACAGAGAGAGACAGAAGGAGAGAGAGACATTGAGAGAGACACAGAGAGAGGCCCATTAGGGAAAAACCTCCCAGGGTAGTGCTCTCCTTGTTACCAGTCTTAGCAAAACTGGCTTTCAGACATCAGCACCCACTTGTTAGAAAGAGAAGGAAAGCTGCACTCAATAAAGTCTAAGTTTTCTAACCCACAACCAGACCCCCATATTCTGATTCTGTCAACCTTAGTCAAACATCTTCAGAGGTAGTTCAAATGCCATGTTAGTAAAAAATTCCCTAAATATTAGTAATGGTAAACACTGACATCAAAGTACTGTGAGGTTGGGAAAGAAAATCCTGGGAGACTATTAATAATGTGAGAAGAGAAAGATGTACTCTGTTGAAGTGGTAGTCCATAAGCATGAAAATTGGAACAGAGAGGATTTGGGGAAGTGAACCAAGTTTAAGAAAGGGGCATTTCCATGAGGAAGGTCTACATATAACTTCTGCCCAACCAAGTAAAGGATATGGGAGGCCATGACTGCCTGGTTCCACTGTGAGCCAGGACACATTTGCTGCAAACACAACTCTGCTTTCCTGTGCACAGATTTTTTAGGAAGAAACCTGTTGAGAGGCAGCCAGGAAAGCTGCAACACTGGGGTGGCTCCTGAGACCCTGAGAATAGGACTTTCCCCCATCTGCTCAGGGGGTTGCTGTGATCATTCAGGAGAGGGAGGATGCAAAACCCAGTCACCATGTAATGATCGACACATCTCTCCTAAGATCCCAATAAAGAGCATAAATACCCTTTCACTACAGGAGGGTTGTCATTGGGACAGAAACACAAGCCATAGGTTCGAGGTAAAGGATGTCCGTGTCCACTGTGTCCTGGACCCTCACATAGTCCACAGGGAAGCCCTAAAGACCAACTCCACATGTTCCCTCATAGTCTGGGCAGGATGAGCTTACACTCGCCTGCCACAGAGGGAAGGATACATGGGAAGTCAGGGATCCCCAGCCTGTGCATGGCTAGGGATGGAGACTTGGGAGGTACCCAAATGCTGACACTGAAGCTGCTGCTGTCTGGGAGAGACAAAGTAGAAAACACTTCCCATTGCATGGGAATGAAGCGCTGCCTGCCTGCCTGGCATCCCACACACCAAAGCTCTCAGTGGAAACCTAATGCCATGATGCAACAGAGTTAGTATTGCTATGCTCCCCAGACAAGGAGGCAAGTTGAAGTGGCACCTGGAAAAGATAATTTCCTGCACCTGTTGGAAGTACAGAATGTGGTGGAGGTTGAGACAGATTGCTTATGCCCTGGGGCTGGAAGGAGACAGTCTTACAACATGTAGATCTGTTAGGATGAGACACTGCATGGGGACCATGGCAGGTTCCATGATGGGTGAGGGTGACTGAGTCAGGGGACAAAAGTGCCAGGCACACAGAGATTAAGTGAGAAGTGAAGTTTTATTAGAAACTGGAGGGAGGGGGAAGGGAGAGAGAAAAGAGGTAAAGAGATACAGAGATAGAGAGAGGACAGAAGATAAGAAGGAGATAGGAAACGCCCTGTCTGCCCCAGGGGAACAGTGAGAAGAGAGAGCAGGAATCGAGCTGGAAAAGCAGAAAGAGAAGAGAGCAGAGGGACAGGAGCTAGAAAGAGAGCTTAAGTGGGCAGAGGTCTTTCTTTTAAAGGGATTGCCCCACCTGTGTGCAGACTGGTACTCATGGAACCCTGGGCTGACCAGAGGACTGCCTGAGTGCATTGTGCCAGGTGACAGGAGCAGGGAGCATAATGCACCAATCCTTTACTTATTTAAACAGTGAGGAGTTGTGCATGGCAGTCAGGGGATAAGGACTTTGCGTTATCATGAGGCATTCCTGCTGACCTGGGTCCGGGGCCCTGACCATCCCAGGGCGACCCGAGAAAGCTAAGTGCTGCCAAGTCCTGGGGTTGCTGGTTGTTTAATCGCAGTCCAGGGTGTCTGGAACTCTCTGGTTCCATTTCCACCTGGAAAGATATTGGAAGAACAGAGGACAAGGTTAAGAAAAAACATTTCTTAGGTCCTGGTACTTAAAAGGAGGAGTTAATAAGACTAGGGAGGATCTCATGAGCGATTCACAAGACAGGCCTCTGGAAAGCTTCGGGTCCTCCTGTATTCAATAGTACTTCACACAGTCCTCTCTGTCTTCCTGGACAGGAAGGAGCCACTCATCCTACAGGGTATCTGACCCCGAGTGAAAGATGTCAAGATGGCACTGTTTGCCACTGTCAATACCCTTGAAATCTGACAATGGCATTGTAGGATGCCATAGCCTAACACTGATGTGTGTTTTATATATAAGATAGGTCTTATTCCTCATTGTTTCTTGTAACTGTATAAACAATGAAGATAATTCTGGACTATCAGGAACAAATTCAACAGTCTCTGTGTGTAAGATGACTCTCTCTGCATATTGGAGGTGCTGACTACATTAAGGGTATTTGAAACACACCATACTCTCCAATAACTACACTGAACCCCATGCAGTGGACAGGATACACATCTGACTCTCTATGATCTCTCCTTGATTTATTCATCTATGGATGTTTTATTTTCCTTCATATCTATGTTCTCTCTCTCCCTCTCTCTCTCTGTCTGTCTGTCTGTCTCTGTCTCATAAAGTATGAAACAAGGGCTCACTGTGTAGCCTTGCCTAGGCTCATATTTAGAGCAATCTTCCTATTTCATCTTCAGGAATATTAGATTCCGCAGCCCTTACACATAAGGGGGTTGGTGTTTTAGGTAGTTTTCTCCATGAGAAGACTTAGGGTGCGCAGAGCTGTAATCCTGTGTCATCCTTGGCCTTTGTCACAGCAATAACCCATGCTGACTGTTCTTCTTGGGCAGTATGTCTGACACTAGTGTGAGGGAAGTTTCTGTGTGTGACAGGACCTGCAGCTAGCACTCAGTGGGTTACAGTAACCATACTTACACATAGTAGGGCAGTCACCCATGCTCTCTGGCCAGTATGTTTACTGTTGTAAAGGCTGTCCTTAATAAAGGTGGGCAGGGGACAAGATAGGCAGCCCTGCCCTGGCAGAGCTACAGATATGTGAAAGGGCATGGGGCTTCAGGAAAGTCTAGAAGTTAGTAGAAGGCCTTGGGCATCAACAGAGAAATTCCATACGGGAACACACGCCAGGTGCTTTGGTGCAGAAAAGGGTGGCTGTCCTCTGGCAATGTTCTTCAATTTGCAGGCCAGAGGCTCAAGCACACAGGTCAGGTTGCCAAGCAAGAGGCCAGCCTTAGGTCCTTACTCTGTCCATGAGGACAGGAAATTCTGGAGGGCTGGAGGAAGGCACCCTGTGGGACAGACATGCATGTGACCTGAGTCTTGACATGCTGGACCCTTATCACCTGGAACTCTTCAGGGTCCTGTGCCCGCTGAGGCTCTTCTGAGGCATGGAGGGACTGAGAAGTTTATCACATGACACATCAGCACCTGGCATTTACTTGGCACTGGGTGGTGGCCATCCCTAGCCTGGCAATAATGAGGTGGATAACAAGGGTGAGTGTTCCTGAACCTGGGACTGTAAGTGTTCTTCTAATTGTATCCTTCTTGATGTCTCTGGAGGCCAGATGAGGACCCGGGGCTGTGGTTACGAGAGAGCATCACAGACATACTCGAGTTCTAGGGCTCAGGTCAGCACAAAAAGTGTCCAAAGGGTAAAGCATGAGAAGACACAGAACTCCAGCGTTGGTAGATATCAGAGGTAAGTTACAGAGGGGTATGAGAGGTCAGGGGACATGGACAGAAGCCCATGGACATGGTGACATGGGAAGACAGTGGACATCAGAGGTCACTGGACTTGGAGACAAGACCCATCAGAGGACAGGGTGACATCAGAGGTCAGTGAACATAGGGACCTCAGTGTTCAGAGGACATGTGCGTTTGTAGCCCTGCTCCAAACCCTTCCCTCAAGATGCCAAGATTGGGCCCTGTCCTGAGTCACCTCAGTCCACACTCTGCCCCTAAAAATCCTGTTCTTGGAGGCTCCACCTCTCAGAGGACATTAGAAGTCCCCACCTCAGGGTTCACTCATGGTTCTTGGATTTCTCTTCCTCAGGGCTGACCCAGGAATGCTTTGCAGATGGGATCAATTGCCTACAGTGAGACATTGTGTAGTCAGAGAGAGAGAGAGAGAGAGAGAGAGAGAGAGAGAGAGAAAGAGAGAGAGAGGGGAGGGACGGGAAGGCAGGCAGGCAGAAAGACAGTCAGACAGACAGACAGAGTGTGGTTTATGTTTGTTCTTGGATCCCTCAGCTGTGAGTAGTCTTCTCCATCCCATCCAGGGAACCCCTTGTGAGAAGAGGCAGCAATGTGGGCAAGAGCCTGAGGGGATGGAGGACACCAAGAGAAAAAGACCCTTCAAATCTGAACTCACACAGATGAAACAGGAGACACAGGTGTAATCCACTCTCCTTTTTGTCACCATCTCCCACAAATTGACACAGAGACTCATAATTAATCATGAAACCTGGGCCTTGGCTAAGCTTTTTCCCAACTCGCTCTTATACCTTAAATTAACCTGAAATTATTATTATATCACATGCCTCAGTTACCTCTCCTCTGAAATATATGTCTGACTTTCTCAGTGTGTTACTGGTTGGTGTCTCCTTAGTTCCTTACTCTGCCCAGAATTCCTTTATTTTTGACTATTCAGACCTTTATTAAACCAATCACAGTGATACCTCTTCACACAGTATAAACATATATACATTCACACACACACACACACACACACACACACACACACTGTGATGGAATTGAGGAGGTCAGGAAAATTTTGAGGGAGTTGGTTCTCATTCTGCTGTGAAGTTCCTCGGCATTGAACTCAAATTGTTAGGCTTGACAGCAAGTGCCTCTACACCTGAGCCATCTCACCCTCTCCCTTTATCTGTGTTTGGAAGGAGCTGTTGTGAGTATGCACTGAAGAAGGTCGATATGTGATGTTTACTATGAACTCAGGCAATAACATATTTGAGTTTCAGTACGGTGTGTTTGTCTTCCATAATAATTCACAGGGAGTTTTATTGAAAGACCCCCACTATGCTTATTGCCTGTTTAAACTGCTCTTGCTAATTTGCCAGGGTCAAGTTATGAGAAAAGTACAGGAGGGAACCAGGTGCTGCTCTCATCCAACGCCAACCAGGTATCTGTGGTCTGCAGCTTGGACCAAAGCAAGGTCAGCAGGACGGTATCCGGGATGCTGAGAGAGTCATAACTGACTTCTTTGTATTCTTTGTGCCCAACCCGAATAACCAACTGTCCTTTGGTTAACTACAACTGCTACATTTAGATGAAACAATGAAATCCCTGTAGCCATGCTTCTGCTTCTGTAAGGCTGCTTCTTCTGGCCACACCAACCCTATATAAACTGCCTGAGTTTTAACCTCAGCACGCTCAGTCCCCCGAAAGACTGAAGCGTCCACAGGTACCTGCGTGTAAACAATAAACAACCTCTTGCACTTGCATCCAGTGTTCTGGTCTCGTCTCTTGGGGGCAAGGGCCTTCCCCCTGACAGGCTCCAAACTCGTGGTCTCGATAGTTCCCCATACTGTAAATGTACGTTGAATGTTACCCGAATTTGTTTCGTTTTTAGAGCTGAGCACTAAGTATGAGTATGAGATCATTAGTCAGATATTCCTCCCAACAAAGTACTAATTCACCTTCTCTCAGGAGATGTTAAAGTCTTGTAGTAATTCTTTGTCTTAGAGTGGGACTCTGTGATATTTCTCCAGTTCAGATTTGAAGGGTGAACTGATGCTATCAGTTTTCAGATCTTTGTTATGCAAGTATGGTACTGAAATTTCATAGATACAGCTTCGATGGATTTTTCCTTCATAATTTGGCTTCCGTTGTGCGCCGGGCCTCGTGTGCGTAGCAATATTCCCTCCCAGCGTGATCGAGGGTTTATATTTTTGTCAGCTTTGCTAGTTTTAAAGGTGCAAGTGTTATTTAGGATGGCATTGGAGGATGGAGGATGATTTTTGTTTCAGTCAAGAGGGACAAACACCGTGGCTAGCTCAGCACGAAGGACCTCTTGCAGGGGGTGGAGAAGCAAAGTGCCACAGCACGGGCGAGTGCCTAGGGGCTTAAATTTAAAGGCATGTTCTGGTTAGCTGTCATGTTGTGCTACCTGCCTGTATGCGAGCATTTTTGCCAGCAGGTGATTTTCCTGTGATTTCATGCCATGCATGCTTCCTGTCCAGGAGGAGGCATCAGCATCCCCGCATGGAAGGTAGATTGTATCAGTGAGCTCACATTCCCCACAGGCTAGAGCGTAGACCCTCACGTGCGGATTCCTTCCTGAGTGCTGCGCTGCGCTGCGCGCGTCCTGCGTCATAGATGATTCATGAGTGGGCGGGGCGTGGTCTCGCGCTCCTGCTTCCGCCTCTGCTTCCGGCTGGGCAGGGGCCATCTTGTTCCCTCGCTGAGGAGGAGGTCTGTCCTCCTGTGGAGGCAGTTTCCAGGATCGCAGCAGGCCGGGGACCTGAAGGTGGGGCCTGTACTCGTCTGGGGCCGGGTCTTCGGGGGAAGAGGAAGTAGGGAAGAGCGTGGCAGGCAAGGGGGGTTCTGCTGGGTGGGCGGCGCAAACCGCCTGTGGCGGAGGCTTCAGCGGCTGTCGGAGGAACCCCGGGCCGCTTGTTGGAGCGGGCGGCCTGGAGGGAGGGACGTTCCAGTGAGAGGATTTATAGCAGGTTGAGGAGCCCACTTTTACCTCACTACCTTAGATTCAGGGGCACAGGAAGGTAGTTGGTGGTTTCTGTGAGTTTGTGCACGGAGTACAACTCAGGGCCTGGATGGAGTAGGACTCAGGGCCGCGCTGAGCAGGCCGATTACCTGTGTGCGCGTGCCGGTGTGCGTACCTGTGCGTGTGTGTACGTGTGCGCGTGTGTACCTGTGTGCGGGCCAGTGTGTGCCTGGGTGTGCGTGTGAGTACCTTTGAGCGTGCCTGTGCTCGTGTGCGTGCCTGTGTTTTTGTGAGTGTGTGTACTTGTGTGTGTGTGCGCGTGCCTGTGTGTGCCTGGGTGTGTGTGTGCGCGCTGGTGTGCCGTGCCTGTGCGCGCATGTGTGTGTTCCTGTGTGTCTGCCTATGCGTGCCTGCCTGTGTTTGCATCTGTGTGTGGGTGTGGATATCTGTGTGTGCCTGTGCATGTGTGTGCATGTTCCCCCTTTCGTGTGTGTGTGTGTGTGGAGAGACAGAGACAGAGAGAGAGAGATCTGTGTGTGTACATTTCATGAATCTTGTTGCCTTTCTCAACTCTGACATCACCTGACCTTAAAAGAGCACTTAAGAGTCAAGCCATTTCCCTTAAACAGAAGACTGCATCTCCTTTTCTAAGATAGCTCCCAGGTTTCATTGTGCCATCCGGCACTTTTCAGTTTGCCGTTCCAGCTCTCCCCATGAAACTCAAAGGATCACATATGTGAAAGGAACTCTTGAAATACGCAGTCCAGCCACACTTTTCATGTTCCAGCCCAGATTCAGTCAGAGCCTGCACAATTCCTATCTTGCCTCAAGAACTTTCCTTGGGTGGCTTCAAAAGCAGACTTCAAAATACATAGAACTTGTTTTTAGTTACACTAAAAACTTTAGGATCCAGTTAGTGTCAACTACTGGATCTTTCCTGTGCCTCTCAAGAGTTTGGTTTCCCCATTGAGCCCTTAAGCTGCCTTACTTTGTCAGGATCCATCCTGTCTTTCTCCTCTGTCAGAAAAGGAGAGTAGTAGCAACTTAATTTCTCCCCTGTGTTGCCAGCATAAACTTCCTGCGCACGTGTGCCTCATTGCTGATAACCCCTTTACCTTCAGATAGCCAGCTCGATGTTGTCCAAGAAACGCAGAGTGTCTGGACCGGACACGGAGGTGGATTCTTACTCGTCTCCTACACCCCCTGGGTCAACCAAAGTGAGTATCTGACTTTACAGGCTTTCAGGATGGAAACAATAGGTGGAGGGTGGTAAAGTACCTCATATTTTTTTCACATGGCCAGCCCCCATTACCCTTATCTCTCCTGGAACTCCGTGTTGATTTTTAGGGAACGTCAGAAGACAAGGACATGGACATCGATGAAAGCCTCTACTCTCGTCAGCTGTGAGTAGTATCCTAGGGCAGGAGATGCAGAGTGGAAGGAGACAGGGTGGGTCAGGCCCTAACGTGGAGTTCTTTGCCGACAGGTATGTACTAGGTCATGAGGCAATGAAGCACCTCCAGAATTCCAGTGTACTGATATCAGGCCTGCGAGGTCTGGGTGTGGAAATTGCCAAGAATATCATCCTTGGTGGGGTCAAGGCTGTCACTCTCCATGACCAGGGCACTGCCCAGTGGGCTGATCTTTCTTCCCAGGTATCTCGTTTTGGCTTCTCCTTGTCTAGGACCCAGCTTGTGCACTGCCTGTGTTTTCAGCACTGTCATCCTCCATCCTTTCTGTAGTTCTACCTGCGTGAGGAAGATATTGGCAAAAACCGAGCTGAGATATCCCAAGCTCGCCTTGCGGAACTCAACAGTTACGTGCCTGTGCATACCTACACTGGAGCCCTAGTCGAGGACTTCCTGAGTGGTTTTCAGGTATCCCCAATCTTCCTGCCTTTTTCTTTCAGCTTTGTTGTCATTTGGGCGGCCTCGGTGTGTCAGACTTTGTGCTGGGAAACTAGGAGGTGAAGGCAGTAGTTAGAGCTCCCCAGAGGGGCAGATTCGCTTGTACAAGGGCTCTGAAACAAAGCACCTGCACGTGTAATTCTCAAGCCTTGCACAAGCAGGTGTAATGAGAGGAAACTCAGGCTGACTGGGTTGTCAACTGTCGCTGTGTATACCCTGGCTGTAGGTAAATTAACTTAGCCAGCTCAGACCTCGTACGTGCAGCACTACTATTATATTTGTTGTGTTTGGGAGTGTTTTTTAAAAAGCTTTTCTCTGTCCCTTGAGTGTGTCACCCTTGAGACTTGTGTGTTCACATGGAGAAGGCTGAGCCCGACAAGCGTGGGTGTTGTTTTCTTCCCCCTTCTCCTTCAACCTTGTCAGCTTTTATGTTTCATTCTCTCCCTCCACCCCAAGCCTGAGCCTGTTGGTCTTTACAGGTGGTGGTTCTTACCAATACTGCTTTAGAATATCAGCTGCAGGTGGGTGAGTTCTGTCATAGCCGTGGAATCAAGCTGGTGGTGGCAGACACTCGGGGCCTAGTTGGGTGAGTTCTTGCCTCTTCCTTGTCTGACTTCCACTGGATGTGGGCGGGCGGGGTGTCTTCCCAAGCCTTCAGGTCCTCCTCCACCAAACACATCTGCATTAAGCTTTTGCTTTGTTTTGCTTTGCTTTGCTTTTCCTGTGCGGTATGAGCATCATCTGATCTGCTCCAGTACCTTGAGAGCTGGAAGGCCCTGTGCTTAGTCCAAAGCTCCTCTCCTGTTGCCTCCCTCCCTAGACAACTGTTCTGTGATTTTGGAGAGGAAATGATTCTCACTGATTCAAATGGGGAACAGCCACTCAGTGCCATGGTTTCCATGATCACCAAGGTAAAAGGACGCCAGCCCCATAGGTTCTAATGCGGAACTGGGTGGTAATTGTCCTTTCTTTTCTCTCTGCTTTTCCTATTTTCTGCACGCCTTCCGTTTTCTCTCCCCTCTCCTCCCTTTCTTTCTTTTCTTGACGTTTCCTTTTCCTGTCCCTCTCATTTCATCATTCTTTCCGCACCCCAGCCCCTCCCACCCAGCCCTCCCCCCCTTCAACCCCCCACCCCCACCCCCTCCTGACTGTTGAACTAGGGGCCTGTCACTAAAACAGTTGAGTAGCCTGCCACCCAGGTAATACTGTTAGCCACTAGTTGACCTTACTTGCTGTCAGCATGCCCTAGCCTGCAAATCCTGCTTGCTGTTTGCTTTGTTTTTGTTGTTTTGTTTGTGTTTTTGTTTGAGACATTCTCAGTAATGTAGCTGAGGCTAGCCTTGACTAGAGGGTGACCTTGCTGCCTTTGCGTCCTTAGAGTTGTGACTAGGAGCATGCTGCTTAACTCTTACTTTTCTTTCCGAATCAGGAGAGTCCGGGGGTCGTCACCTGCTTGGAGGAATCCCATCACGGATTTGAGAGTGGTGACTTTGTCTGTTTCACAGAAGTTCAGGGCATGAGTGAACTCAATGGCATCGGTCCCATAGAGATCAAAGTTCTGGGTATGGCAAGCCCAGGGAAGGAGGTTGAGAAGTGGTAGTACAGAACAAAGGGAAAAGTGGCTCTCTGTGATATGGGCTGTCTCCGAAGCCAGGAGATCCACTGTAGAGCTTGCCAGGTACACTGGGCTTATCTCAGACTCAGCATTGACTTACCTCTGCCTGCCCCCAGAGTGCTGCGATTGAAGCCATGTGCCACCTGGTGAAACACTGCCTTTAACTTGTGCCACCCCGCCACAGCCCTCCCCCATTGTTGCACTGCTGTTTGTCAGACAGCCCAATCATTCTTGGGTTTACTCCCTTTTGATTTTCTGGGATGTAGCTTAGGCAAATCCTTCCTAGTACATAAGGCCGGTAAACTAGGTTCTGATACACTAGGGCCTGGAAGGATGGCTCAGTTGTCAAAGAGTGCTTGTTCTATACTCCTCATGACAGGATTTGGATTTAGACACAGCCTTGTAAAATGCTGTTTCATGGTAGGACACGGCAGTACCTATGGTACTGTAGGGAAACCCTAGCACCGGGGAGGTGGGAGGGGCAGATGATCCTGATGGGGTCACCTCAGCCATCCTACCTGCTTCTCTGAGAAAGTAACTGGAGGTCATAAGGTGGTGATGGAGTTGAGGAGAATCACCTACAGTTCTTTAAAACGGCTAGGGTATGCAGTTGGCCAATAGAGTGGATCCCCACAAAGGCGTGAAACTAACACAGCTCCTGTGAAGATAATGTCCCTTAAATTAAGAAAAGTAGGAGAGGCCTGTGACCTCAAATTGTGTCTATGTGTGACTTTCTGTGTCTATGTCTCTGTGTGTCTCTCTGGGGCTGTGTGGTTGTGTATGTGGTGTCTCTGGTATGTGTTTGTATACGTGTGTCAGTGTGCGTGTGCTTACCTATGTGTGTGTGTGTGTGTGTGTGTGGTGTCGAAGTGTGTGTTTCTGTCTGTAAGCTACGGTAGTGTGTATGTGTGTGACTTTCGATGTCTATGTCTCTGTGTGTGTCTGTCTGGGGCTGTGTGGTTGTGTCTGTGTGGTGTGTGTCTGTATATGTGTGTCAGTGTATGTTTGTGTGCTTACCTATTTCTGTGTGTGTGTGTTGGGATGCCTTGGTACAGACACATGGAGCTTCCATTGTAGTTTATGTATCTAAACCAGAATCCTGTCTTCTGGGAAAGCAGGGAGCTCTTGGAATCATTGAGTCAAATTGTTGGTCAGAAGGGGAATACTGTTCCCTCCCATGTTTTTTTTTCCCCTCTGTGTTGCAACAGAAACAAGATGTGTCAGCACCCAGAGTCTGAGGCCAGAGAAGTGAGATTGAGATCACTCTGCTTGCTTTGGGGAGCTGCCTTTGAACTCTGAATCCTCCTGAGTTGACTTCTGGCATTCTGGGATGAGAGTTGTATACTCCAATGCCTTTGGTGGGCGTGGTTTTTGCTTGGCATTGTTGTTGCCCTGGTTTTCCCCCCAATCCTTCCCTATCCCTCCCCCACTCCTCTGAGTAAAGCTTGCTGTATAAAACATACAACTAAGGTGTTAGGCCTGTAGTGTCAGGTTTTTGTGCTTTGGATTAGTTGGTGCATTGATCTTTGGAGAGTGGCTGAGGCACTGCATGGGCTGGCAGTCTTCTCCATCTTTTTCATCTTTCAGGTCCCTGCACCTTTAGCATCTGTGACACATCTGGTTTCTCTGACTACATCCACGGAGGCATTGTCAGTCAAGTGAAAGTATCTCAGAAGATCAGCTTTGTGAGTAGGTGGGGAAGGGTTGTGGGTAGATGAACTCATGTTTTGGGGACTCCTAGGTGGTTCACATCTGGTCTTGATGATCCATTTTCCACAGAAACCACTACTCGCCTCCTTGACAGAACCAGATTTTGTGGTAGCAGATTTTGCTAAGTGTCGTCACCCTGCTCAGCTGCACATTGGTTTCCAGGCCCTGCATCATTTCTCTACTGAACATGGCAGGCTTCCTCGGCCCCATAATGAGGTAAATGTGTAGAAAGCCAGCCAGACACCGTGGTGTGTAGTGCCTAGTCTCCCTGCAGTAGGGTATGATAGATACTCTCTTGGTTCCTTGTATCCAACCAGGAGGATGCAGCAGAAATGGTGACCTTAGCACAAGCTGTGAACGCTCGAGCATCGCCAACAGTTCAGCAGGATTGCTTGGACATAGACCTCATCCGGAAGCTGGCACATGTGGCTGCTGGGGATCTGGCACCCGTGAATGCCTTCATTGGTGGTTTGGCTGCCCTGGAGGTCATGAAGGTCAGCAGGAGTGGGAAGGTGCTGTGCCTTGCTGAAACCATCTCTGCCCCTTAGTTGCAGTGGCTGCTGACAAGGCTCTTTTCCCAGGCTTGTTCTGGGAAGTTCATGCCCGTTAAGCAGTGGCTGTACTTTGATGCCCTTGAATGTCTCCCTGAGCACAAAGTGGCTTTCATGGAAGATAAGTGCCTGCCGGTAGGTCAGTGGGAACAGTGGGACTTTGGGAACGTCTTGAGGGGAGCCTCTGTCTAACCTGCCTTTGTTCTCGTAAATCTAGCGCCAGAACCGTTATGATGGGCAAGTGGCTGTATTTGGATCTGACTTCCAAGAGAAGCTTGGCAAGCAGAAGTACTTCCTGGTGATTGACACTAATGGATTCTCTCTCCCTCTCTCTGTTTCTGTCTCTCTTACTGTTGTTCCCTCTCTGACACTCTCAAACCCCCCCCGTCTCTCTCCCTATCCCCACGCACTCTCTCCCCCTCTCTCCCACATCCTTTTGAGGAGGGAGGGGTCTTTTGGTTTTGGTATCCTGGTCACATCACCATGTTGAGGATATGCCTGTGCATCTCTGTTTTTCCTTTGTTTCCTCCTCCCTCAGTCACCCATAGGATTTTCCAGCCCTGTGACTTTGTGGTGTTACGTGGTGTTACGTGTGCTTTCACGTGGGCACTCACTGTTACTGATTAGACTGTGTGCCTACTTCCAGGTAGGTGCGGGTGCCATCGGCTGTGAGCTGCTCAAGAACTTTGCCATGATTGGCCTTGGCTGTGGGGGAAGATGGAGAAATCACAGTTACAGACATGGACACCATTGATAAATCAAATCTGAACCGACAGTTTCTCTTCCGACCCTGGGATGTCACAGTGAGTACCATGGGGTGGCTTTCTCTTTGCTTTGGTACTAACCTAATGACCTTTATGTTTCAGCTTTCTGTGTCCTACATTCGTTCCTACATTTCAGTCATTCAGGTGTGAGATCAGTAGACGTTATTACCTGTCACATTGTTTCATTGGCCTGGTTTTCCCTCTTAGCAATCTCAAGATTGATGCCTGTTTATTTCAGATGTGACCTTGCGAGATGGGGTAATACAAGCATACCTGGGAATTGTCTAAAGGTCGGTGTTCCCTTGACTCGCTGCTCATAATGCGCTTCTCCCTAGCTTCATTTTACACTGTGCATTCTAGACCCTGGATTTAGAAAACAGAAGGTAACAAAAGAAATGTTCCTGGCCCCATGTAATGGGTGTAGTGCAGCAACAAGAGAAATGTTCCTGTCCTTCTCTAATACGGTACAAGGGAGCAGTTTCCTGAAGCCTCTTGATGTCCTCTTCCTGTAACACGTGTACCGACTCTGCAAACCCAGTAATATCTTAAATGATCTTAGATACTATTTGTCTTTCCTTACCCAGATTGCTCCATCAGTGGAAAGGAGAAATTTCTTCCATACTTGTGGGATGCCTTTCCTAGTTCTGTGAAGGAATTTTCCAGAGATGATTGGGTTGTGATGACATACATACGTATGTAAATGATAAGGTCAGACAGGGCAGGCTTTGTGGCACTTGCCTCTAGGTAGACTTCCATCATGGGGAGACCGATACCTCTGAGGTTATGACCAGCCTGGACCACAGGACAAACACAGTAAGCAAAAGCTAGCCTGGCATGGCACAGGTACCGAATGTACAGCAAAATAGAACTTAAAAAATAATAACCTCAGGAGATGAATAATGTTCTATGTTTGTAGATCCCCTTCATAGTCTTTAAAGTAATAGAAAACGGATTTAGGACTTTAGGAATGCCATGGACATAAAACTACATCTGTTGTCAGGTAGTATGTACACGAATTTTACAAATACACAGATTTGTAAAAATCTGATGTGGTGTGACTCCTCAGGGAAATTGTGTGTTAGAAACATTATTCATGATAAATGCTTCCTGTTTATCTTGACATCCTGTGCTAAATGGACTCTTGCTTTAAATAGTCTACTTGAAGTTCTAACATGGTGCCCAAAGCTCGTCGTTTGAAGAATGTTCTTAGCACATGTTTGACTACTGTTGTAGTGAGTGAGTACTTGGATGGGGACTATGGTTAATATTAGAATGTCAAATGTGTAAGAGAAGTAACAATTGGGAATGTCAGAGGGGGCTGGTTTTCAGGGCTTATGAAGACTCCCCCCCCCCCAGGGAAATTGGCATTCCAGGAATGAAAGGGGTATGTGGACGAACACGTAACCACGCAAAAAAGTAGTGGAAGCCTGAAAGAGGTATGAATGGGGCTGTGTGATGTTAAAGAATAGAGAGTCCAGGCAGATGAGGTCACAATCGGTTTATACCGTAAATGAAGTGGGACCAGAGGAGGATTTTGAGCAGTGGTATGTGACTCAGACTTTCAAAGAACCTTCTTGTCTGTGGTTTTAGTTAGGTTATTCTGGATGTAGTTAACTGAAAAACCAGTAGGTGTTAGGCCATTCTGACCCCTTGTTTCTTCTTTCAGTTTTTCTTTCTACTCACCTTTAGAATTTGAATGTGCTTACACACTAAAATATAAACACCACCAGCAACATACCCACGTACACACACACACACTCACTCACTCACTCACTCACTTATGATCTAAGAAAATACCAACTTCAGGAGACTCAAAATAGCCTGTATCCAAATTTCTTTTATAATTCTTAAAGCACAAGAAAACAGAGACTCACTCCTGTGGATAATAGGAATACTTAGTGCTGTCATAAAAGAGCATTCTTTGGTCCCTAACCTCCTTTACAGTATCCCCCCTCCCCCCACAGGTGGTATTTACATAATTGGAGCCTGCTTCTCATTGAGCCTTGTTTTGCTCTTCATGAGATAGATGTCTCCCCAGATCTCTCGATGGAGTTGTTGTGTGTCAGTGCACGGGAAACAGCTGTGTTCTCCATATTTCTACACAGAAATTAAAATCTGAGACTGCTGCTGCTGCGGTGCGTAACATAAATCCACACATCAGGGTGTTGAGCCACCAGAATCGAGTGGGCCCAGAGACAGAACACATCTACGATGATGACTTCTTCCAGAACCTGGATGGTGTGGCCAATGCTCTGGACAATTTGGATGCTCGTAAGTATGGAGTCAAGTGAAGACAAGAGGTAGGGGTGTGTGTGTGTGTGTGTGTGAGTGAGCACACATGTGCTTGTGTGTTTTATGATGTTCTTGTGTTCCTGTGTTTACTCTAACATTCCTGCTGCTCACCTGCCAATCCCCCCCCCCCATCCGTCTCCCTGAAGGTTTATACATGGACCGCCGTTGTGTGTACTACCATAAGCCTCTGCTGGAGTCAGGCACAGTGGGCACCAAGGGCAACGTGCAGGTGGTTGTTCCCTTCTTGACAGAATCCTACAGCTCTAGCCAGGACCCACCTGAGAAATCCATCCCCATCTGCACACTGAAGAACTTCCCCAATGCCATTGAGCACACACTGCAGGTGATCAACCTTGGGAGGAATGGGAGGCAGAAGGGTTGGTTAGTCAACAGGTCACCAAGCCTCTGCCCTTCCCAGCCTCCAAATTCCCGTTTGCTCTGTGCTGTGTGCTGTGTGCTGTGTGGTGTGTCCAGAACACGTGCCTTGACTATACCAACACCCAGAGTACCTACCAGCGACTCCTTTCTTCTGAAAAGAACTTCACATTCGCTCACATCTTGAGTGTGCTGTCAGAGTGTCTGAGACCTTACGAATGTCCACCCTGTTGTAACTAGCAGACATGGTTCTTTTGAGGTCCTTGTTCACTTCTGGTAACAACACTCACAAGATTGCACAAGTTCAAACCAGCAAAACCCCAGCACAAAGTAGGGGAAGCCCTCACACAGCCCGCACCACCACCAAACGCACCCCCCAGTCAAGATAGGATACCTGCTCATAAAGGGAAAATGTGTTGTCTAGACTTGAATGTTATGGTGTATACCGACCACATTCTAGGGAAGGTCTCTGTGCCTAGGAGGAGATGGCTGAATGGACATGCTGTTTTTCTTGGATACTTTTGGTATTTCTTGTCTTGCTAATGGGCTTTGCTTCTTCCTCTCTTTGTTATGACTTCACATTTATTGTGCTTTCTTGAGAGAGGGGTGGGGAGTAGAGGGACAGGAGAGAGAGAGAGAGAGAGAGAACATGAGTTAAGTGGGTAGGGAGTTCAGGAGTTTCTGGGAGGTGTTGGCACAGGACAAAAATATTGTGTGAAAAGGATACAATTGAAGAGCCTTGAGCTTTTTTTATTTTAGAAGGCGTTAAGGGAGCATCATTAAACCTGTGTCTGAACAGTGAGAATGATCTATGTAAACAGTGCTTGCAAAAAAGAAAAAAAGAAGAAGCAGCTAATATCGTCTACTGATTTCATTTTCACCTGTAATAATGAGTGCATTTTTGGCTTGATTAAATCCTACTCAGATATGTTAAGCAGCTAGCTGGTTTGTCAGTGTGGCTTCTGCCTGTACAATCAAGTATATAATTTCTGATGTCCTTGGAAGGAAACTTGACCTAAAGCCTAGTCCTGCTTGTGTTCTTTCAATTCAAGGAGAAACCTGTTTTGATTTCTCTTGGTTCATAGGTTTGTAGTGTAGTCTATTAAGGACTTGCTAAGGAGTTGGAGATCAGGAGGAAATCCATTGTGGAGAGCTTCAACCGTATTGCGGTGCCGTATTCTTTGCTACAGGTTATGGAATTGTTCTCCGAGTCTGCACAGCAGGCAGAGAGGCACAAAAGGTTTCAGAATGTGTTCGGTGCATTTTTTAGGAGACTCTCTGTTCTGTAGATGAGATTCCTCATGTGAAAAAAAAATGTGCATTGAAGTCGTGCATAGTAGTGAAGTAATATCTACCAGAGATTTTGTAAAGCATTTAGTTCTGGATACGGTTTTGTCATATACATCGCAGGACTTTAGCACTGGGTCTGCAGTTGGCTCTGTCCTCAGTAATGCGGTAGGTGTATGCTCATCCACTTTGATGAGTGCAGCTACTACAGTTACATGAGAGGCTGTAAACTGAGATGGGTACAGGGGTGTTTATTCCTTTGCTGTGGGTCATAAGACTAGGTAGGTAGTATGTGTGACAGTTAGAATTCAGAACCTGAATGCACTAGTTAGAATTCAGAACCTGAATGTACTCTCCACCCAGAGCAAGCTCTACTATCTGGTAGCCTCACGGATATGTACAGAACCTTTGTTGACTGGCATTTGTTTACTCTTGTCTGTAGTGGGCTCGGGATGAGTTTGACGGGCTCTTCAAGAAGTCAGCACAAAGCGTTAACCAGTACCTCACGTAAGTAACAGACACTGCCTTGCCAGCCAAGTAAGGCATCCTGCCTTGTGTCCCTCAGGCAAGTGGATGAGCTGTTTGATGAGTTAATGGTTGCTGAGGGAGGTGGTCAGGGCTGACTTTTCCATGGAGAAAGGAGGCTTGTCCAGAAACCTTATTTCCAGGCCTCTGAAATAATCCAGCTCTATGTGTTGGACAGAGATCCCAAGTTCATGGAGCGCACACTGCAGCTGTCTGGCACCCAGACTTTGGAAGTACTGGCGGCTGTACAGCGTACCCTAGTCTTGCAGAGGCCAAACACTTGGGCTGACTGTGTGACTTGGGCCTACCGGCACTGGCACACCCAGTATTCTGACAACATCCAGCAGTTGCTGCACAACTTCCCTCCAGACCAGGTATCACAGATGTGATGGGTCCATTTGGCCAAAGGGGCTTCCTGGAAATTGGATGGTTACTGACCCGTGGAGAGCTGCTTGCAAGCGTCCTACAAGTACTTTATGCGCACCCATTTGTGTTTCCCTTCTTGCCGTCCCACAAGGAAGGGGCTTAGGTTCCTTTCTGCCTGCACTTGTTGTGGGCTGAGGCAGGTCAGATTGCTCAGGAGGGTTGTGGTGACAAGTGAGACATTTATGGTTAAGCATACAGCAAGCTGTGGGTTCAAGTCCAGGAGCCTTTGATAGTGGGTCTTGTTGGGTGTAATGCCTTGATACGCCATATCGGTGAAATCAGTGCAATAATGGTGAGTGGTAGTTTAAGAAGAATTAATGTGCACAAATTCATATTGCATGAGTTTAGTACCTCATATAAATCAATAAGTTTAACTCGCTCTGTGTGTGTGTGTGTGTGTGTGTGTGTGTGTGTGTGTGTGTGTGTGTGTCACTCAAAGGGTGGTGAGCATATGCTTCTCGGCCCAAGGATTGCTGGAGAGTTCCTTCTCTCCCAGCCCTGTCCTTAACTTTGCATTCTCTTAGCTGACAAGCTCTGGTGCACTCTTCTGGTCGGGGCCAAAGCGCTGCCCACACCCGCTCACCTTTGACACAAACAATGTAAGTGTCCTTGGGGTCTCCTAGGTGGGTGCCTGGGGAGTGGGTCTCTACCCCTCCCCAGTAAGGTTGCTGAGCTCGCTTTTCTTTGCCCTGCCTTTCCTTCAGCCCTTGCATCTGGACTACGTGATGGCCGCTGCCAACCTGTTCGCCCAGACATATGGGCTAGGAGGGTCCCAGGACCGCGCTGCTGCTCCAAACTCCTGCAGACTCTGCAGGTCCCCAGGTTGGCTCCCAAGTCTGGTGTCAGGATCCATGTTTCAGAGCAGGAACTGAAGAGCACCAGTGCCACATTTGGTGAGAATGCTTTGCCATGAGTTCAGGGATCCCATTTGTCTCCTCTCCCCCTTAGCCTCCCCTCTGGTGTTTGCCACAGGTCGTGCCTTTTACTGTATTTCTGAGATTTACCTAGGCTGCCTTCTTTTGCATCTGTGCTTAAGGATGGATGCTTGAAGCGAATTTCTGTATCTCATTTCTTTGCACTATAGGTTAATGGAAATGTTCCATTCCTTCTCTTGTGTGGTATCTTCACAGAATTCTACTTCTTGTTTCTGTTGATTGGCTTTCATACACCAAGACTGTGATTTCTCCCTGCCCTCTGGTGTCTTGATACCTTTGCTGCTTTGTCTGGTGACAGGTCTCCTCTGTTTTCCCACTGGGGCATGTGTCTCAGACTTTCCTCTGTGCCAGTGCCCTCTGTGTGTCTGCTAGAGACACATCTGGCTTTTGCACTCCCATCTCCTCCTCCTCTGATATCTCTGAAAAGACTCTTCTCTTGTGCAAGTCTCCCACCGATACAGTTCTCGATTTCCCTTCCATAGTGTTTGTCTCTCGGCGTTCCTTTCTGTATATACTATTTGCCAGAGATTTCCTCTTCAGAATCCTCTCATTCTTAATAGCAGTATGTGTGCTTCTCTCCCCTATACCATTGCTTGTCATTTCATTCTGTGAACTTTGGTGAATCCCTTTCCCCCCCAGATCCATTGTCTTCATCTTACCCTGTTGAACAACTATGCCTGTTGAACAACTTCTCCTGGCCTCCACCCCCTCACTGGCCCTGAAAACCTTTGTCTGCTTTTTGTTTCTTTTGTTTGACCACCAGCTGTACCCTATTCGTTGAGCCATAGAGGTTGAGTAACTATGCCTGATTTTTCTAGAGCAAATCTGTCTTACTCAGTGTCATGGCTATGCATTGATAGACATCTGTAATTTCCTCTCTTTTGACCTTAGTAGTGTCTAGGTGTGTTCATCTGTTGAAGGATAATTTCTTTGCTTGTGTCCTTTATCTCTTATAGATATGCTACCTCCTTTCGTGTGTTTGTGTGTGTGTGTGTGTGTGTGTGTGTGTGTGTGTGTGTGCACTGCGTGCGTTCGTGCGTGTGCGTGCGTGTGTGCGTGTGTGTTCATCTTTGTTACTGGGGTTCTCCAAGTCTTCCTGGACTTGTTTGTATTTTTTAACCCCATGTATGTGTGTCCTTTTCAGGGGACAAGAGAAGTGTTTTCTCTTGTCTCTTCTGGTCTTCCCTCACAACTTCCGGCATGCCTCTCCTTTTCAAACACCTAAGTGAACACCACCCTTCCACTCCTGATTTCACCTTGGGCAAGTGCTACGGGTTCACCAGATTCAATGGTGTTCCTTCACTTTTCAGAGTACAGCCACCTGGAGGAACTCAAGACTTCACTTCCTCCTCAAGACAAACTCGTTGGATTCAAGATGTACCCCATTGAGTTTGAGAAGGTATTTGGTGGGTTTCACAGGATGGTTAGTGTGATGGGCACAGAGGCCTTTGTCAATGCTGGGGGCCTAGAGTGGCGTCCATCTGTTTCATGGAGAAGTTTCTTTGATGAAGGGTGAGAACTACATCTGTGGGTATTTTAGAATCAATCCCCAGAGTGCAGTTAGGAATGAGGCTGGTGAGGTAAAGAGGTACTAGCAGCTTCTTTAAGATGGCTTAGGGGCCCAGTACTTGGCTTGATTTCCACAAACCACCAATGGTTCCTTTCAGTATGTTCAGTGGATACATCTCCAAACAACTGCCCCACCTAAGACTCAGGAAGGGGAGGGGGCGGGTGAAAGGAATATAAGATCCAGAGGATAAAGATAACTGCTGCTTTGAGAGCCTGTCACCTTGACGTGACAGTATACACTAGGGCTTCCTAAACAAGACCCGAACGGAGATGGCACCAAGAGACATTTTCCTGTTCAAAACAACTTTTACATTTAAATATATTTTGATCATATTCTTCCCCTTGCAGTTCATCAACCCCTCCTTCCCCACCCAGCTTTTAAGTTCATCCTCAAAAAGCAAAAATGCAGTACGACAACAAAACCCCCAAAACAACAAACCCCACCAAACTGCAAGGAATTAAAAGCACTCACACACACGCTACCTGTTTAGTCCATTATGTGCTGTTCAACTCCTCCTGAACATTATACCTGCCTTGAAGTAGTTGTTAACACTCGGTTGGAGAAAACTGATTTTCCCTCTCTGGGAAGGTACAAATATCTGTTCACTTCATTGCCTTTACCTAATGACATTACTCTTGTACATCATTTATTTTAAGTGTGTGTGCGTGTGCGTGTGTGTGTGTGTGTACATGTGTACTAATAGCAGAATAATATTAAACAAAAACTGTCCAGCAGAAGGCAAATTTAGCTCATGAGAAGGGACATGAGTCAGAGACCCACCCACATGTTTGCACATTCATGAATTCCATCAAAAACACTGATGTGGAAACCATAAGAACTTTGCTTGTGTTGACTTAGAGGGCCTTGTTTGTTTTGATTCGCCAACGCCTCTGACGCTTGCACTCTTTCTGCCTCCTCTCCCTCAAGGTGCCCTGAGCTCTGAGAAGTGGAACTTCATGGGTCCATCCCATTTAGGGATAAGTGTTCCAAGGTCTCCCACCCTTTGCATAATGTCTGGCCGTGGGTGGGTGTCTATAACCCATCTGTCACAGAGGGAAGCGTCTCTGATGCTGGTTGAATAAGACGCTGATCCATGTCGATTAGGGGTCATGATTTCCTTCTTTGCTTTTAGACCAGTATGTGCTTTCACACTGGGTCCCTAGCTAGTCTCAGGTTCTTGATCAGACAGCCAAGCATGGTCTGGTATGGGTTCCATCTCATGGTGTAGGCCTTACAATCAAATCAGTTACCAGTTGGTTACTCCCGCAAACTTTGTCCCACAGTTTCCCTACAGTATATTGCAGACAGGACGCAATTGTAGATAAACTGGTTAGCTTGGTGTTTATCTTCTCTGGAGAGAGTGCAAATAACACACACACACACAGAATGAGAGAGAGAGAGAGGAAAGAGAGAGGTACACACATGTATATATGAACATCCACATATGAATGTGTAGGTGTGTAGATGTGAGTATGAGTTTTAGGTTTTTATATACCCTTTTTACATCACCTTACTTTGAGCTGTCTCCCCATAGTCTCCCTTCATTTTTCTTATATGGAGAATCACATTTATTAATTTTTGTATATAGAACATTCCTGCACTTCTGGAATAGAGCCTACCTGATCATGGTGGATGGTCTTTTTGAAGTGTTCTTGGTTTAGGTTTGCAGTTTTATTGAGTATATTTGCATGGTTGTTAAGTATTTTTCATTCACATTCAAAAGGGGACTTGGTCTTTCTTTGGCATGTATGTGGTCTGGTTAGCAGGGTAGCTGCGGTCTCACAGGTGAGTTCTGCAGTAGAGCTCTGTATCTACTCTTTTAAATAGTTTTTCAGGTATTGGCATTCAGTATCCTTTGAATGCCTGATAGAATTACATGCTAAAATTATCTGAACCTGGCCTTTCTTTGGTTGGGAGACTTTCATGACTTCTCTCCCACTGTAGATTATAATTTTTTTTAACTAGATTGTCTGTTCTTGTTTTAACTTTGGTAAGTTAAGTGTGAAGAAAATTATCCTTTTGCTTAGGTTTTCCAATTAGGTGGACCACACATGTTCCTAAAAGCGTGTTTTTAAGCCAGGAAGTGGTGGTGCATGCTTTTATTCCCAGCACTTGGAAGGCAGGGCCAGGATGAGCTCAGTGAGTTCGATGCCGTCCTGGTCTACAAAGCAAGTTCCACGACAGCCAGGCTTACACAGAGAAACCTTGTCTGGAAAGAGCAAAAAGTAAAATTAAAAAGGAGAAAGAAAGAAAAGTATGTTCTTTCTTAAGATGCTTTGAATTTCCTGCCTGTTGTCTTCTTTTCATCCTTTATCTTTTTTGTGAAAAGTTTGTTAATATGAACTGACTTTATTAAAGAACGTACTGTTGTTTCATTGTGTTGTTTGTTTGGTTTTTTTTTTTTTTCTGTTTTATTGATTCCAGTCCCAGTTTTATTTCTTGCTGTCTACTCCTGTTGGGTGTGACTCCCTCATTTTTTTTCTAGAGCTTTTGTGTGTGCTGTTAAGTTGCTAATAGGAGATTTCTGGGTTCTCATCCATAGGCCTTTAGTGCCTACTAACTTTGCTCTTTGTACCACCCTCAGTGTGCCCTTGAAATTGGCTACATTGTGTATCCATGACCATTCAGTTCTAGGAAGTGTTTCATTTCTAATTTCTGTCTAGACCCTTTTTTCATTCCGGTAGAGAGTTGTTCATTTTCCATGAGTTTGTAAGTTTTCTATTGTTGACCTCCAGCTTTAAACTGGTGTGATTTCATGTTTGGTACCTGTTGGGATTTTTGTGTTGATCATGTAACATGATCAGTTTTTTACACACCATGGGGTGCTGATAAGAAGGTGTGGTCTTTTATGTTTGGGAGAGATGTTTTATATATTTATTTAATGTTTATAAGTATATATATTTTAGACCCCTTTGTTTTGTTTATAAACACAGCGCCTCCATTTTTCTCTTTGTTGTTTTCCTGGATGACTTGTCTGTTGTTGAATCTGGGATACAGAAGTCTCCCACTATCTGTTTGTATGGATCAGTGTGTGCTCTCAGCTGTAGTAGTGGTAGTGTTTCTTATGAAGTTGGGTGCCAGTGTATTTGGGGCATAGACATTTAGGCTTGAAATGTCCTCTTGTTTGGCTCCTTTTTCCTTTGATGCAAACATAGTGTCCTTCCATCTCTTCTATTAGTTTAGTGTGAAGTCTGTTTTGTCAGACATTAACATAGCTACACTAGCTTGTTTCACGGTTCCATGTGCTTGGAATATCTATCTACATCTTAATACCTTGAGGGGATGTGTAAACTTCCCGGGCATTTCTTGCATGGAAGGGAGAGGTGGATTCTGTTTTCACGTCCCAAAGTCCATTGTTAGCGTGTGTGTGTGTCTTCTATTTAAGTATGTTAGACTACGTATTGAGCAATATCAATGACCAGTAAAATTTTGTCTTGGTGGTGGTGGCGGCAGAGGGAGGTATTGGTGATAGAGGTGGGTAGTAACGGTGGGTGGTGGTGGTAGGTGATGGGGTGTGTCTGTACCTGTGTGTGCGTGTGTGTGTGTGTGCATGTGCCTGCATGCATGCATGCTTTCATGTGAGCAGGCACCACCGGTGCCTCTCTCCTTCCCTTCTATGATTTTCTGATCTCGGGATGTTCACTCCCTGCGTTTTCATGGTTGTGGTTAAACTGTTTAGGTCGCAGTTGTCCTGTCACTTTTTGCAGGGCTGCATTTCTGGATAGCTGTTGCTTAAATATGTTTTCCATAGGGAGTATCTTATTTTCTCCATCTATGGTAAATGAAACTTTTTCTGGGTACATTAATCTGGGCTGGCATGTGTAGTCTCTTACAAGTATATATAGTCTGTCATCTGTCCATCCCTTGTGAATTTTAAGTTGTTCTCTGAGAAGGTGATTGCAATTCCATTATTCTGCTTCGTCACTTGGCCTTTATCCCTTGCAGCTTTTTAACATCCTTTCTCAGTTCTTCATATTTAGTGTTTTATGTGGTGTGAGGACTCTGGTTTTTCTGGTCCAGTCTTTTTGGTATTTGTTGTGTGTTGTCGTACCTTTATAGGCATCTCCTTTAGGATAGAACAATGTTGTCCTATTGTTTTGTTGGAAACACTTTCTGCGCCTTTGACCTCTGATTTTTCCACCACCTCTATCCTATTATTCTTAGGTGTCCCTGATTTCCTGGATACCTCAGGGCAGGTGTGGATTTTTAGAGTTAGCGTAGTCTTTGACAGAAAGTTTCCATGTCTTCTATGTTATCTTCAACCCCTGAGATTCTCTCTTGCGTCTCCTGTGCTCTGTTAGTGAAACTTCCCTCTGTTGTTCCTCTTCAGGGTCCCAGATTTTTCATCTCCAGATTTCCCTCAGTTTGGGTTTTCTCTATTGATTATTTCTCCTTTGGGTCCTTGCCTGTTTTGTTCATTTCCTTCCACGATCTGTTTGTGTTTCCAGAGGTTACTTTAAGAGATATTTACTAATTTTATCTTGAAGGTCCGCTGTCGTATCTGTCAAGGCTGCTTTATGGTATTTTACTTGTGTTTCAGCCGTGTTGGGACCGCTGTGTTTGGGTTGCTGGGCTCTTGTGGAGACATAGTGCCGTTGCTGTTGTTGATAATGTTTTATGACCATCTTGGTATCTGTTGGTGGGGAGGTTGTAATTCTAGGTGCTGAAACCTGCTCTTGTCCTTGTTGGGATGAGCAATTACTTCCTAGGTGTCTGTTCTCGCTCTGCTATTTAGGAGGGTATGGTGGCTGCACATTGCTTGTAGGAAAATCCTCTGGGGTACTGACAAGTGTGGGGACTGGGTAAATAGTGTTGCTTGCTGTTGGGACCTGAGACCTAGGAATTGGAGTAGGTTTGGGATGGTGGGAGGGCTTCTCAAAAAGGAGGGAAGTTAGGTGTTTCACCAGAATCTCATTGTTTATTACCTTTGTTAGGGGGCTGGGGATGAGAAAGGGGCACTGACCTTGGAACAGCTGACTTGGAAGGGATGATGTGGAAGTAGCTTACCTGGTTCCCTGCTGGGCAGGGCATGCCTGTGGGTTCCTAGGGAGTGCCTCCTGAATTGCAGGGTTGAACAAAGCAACTAGTAGGTTGGAGACTATGGAGGGAAGATCTGTGGAATCTTAACAGAGATGAAGTGGCAGGAGAGGGTGCCACATGTGATCTGCTGCAGAACTAGGAATGAGACTGGCAGATTTGGTTCGGTAGAGCTGAGGGAGATTGGGGGTTTGGACTTGGAAGAATTCAGAGAGAGATGAGGATGTGGTTTAAGTTACACCACATGTTTTCCAGACCAGAGTGTCCTGCATTATCCAGGGAATCCTGAAGTACAGGGCTGAGATAAGCACAAGACAGAGACAGTGGGGTGGAGGATTAGGGGGAGGGGAGAGAGAGAGAAAGAGAGTAAGCATGGGAGGGAGGGTGGGAGAGGGAGAGAGAGAAAGGAAAACAAGTGACAAGTGTAGGTGTGTTAAGAGGAAAAGCTCTGTGGGATCCACAAGAGATGAGGTCTGGGGTGGGGAGCCTGCTTCACCCATTCTGCTGTGAAGATGATAGTGGGCGACTGGACTCCCACGAGGAAGAGAATGAAAGGGGAAGGTCTACAGTACTATACCTGGTTCGCAGCAGGGCAGGAGTGGCCTGGGAGTTCTCAGGGAGTTGCCTAATAGGAAGGGAGGTGTCTCATGGAATCCAGCCCAGGGACAAAAAGTAGAGGCAAAGAAGGGAGAAGTATTCCTCCCGAGTCTTCTAATTGCTTATTGTGTACAAAGTTGTCAGCCCTGCAGTCATGGATCACATGTAATGATCACAGACTTAGCAAGCTCTGTTTATATATTTAGGGGTATTATTTAAAAGTAACCTGGAAGGAGCCATGCTTTTTCAAGAGAAGAAGCAGGGCTTAGAGGATTTGGGAGTGATTTGAATGAGGAAAGGAGAGAGAGAAATGGCATAATTACATTTGGCTTATTAAAAAAGCAGTTTCATGATAATTACAAAAAGGCCCTTAGGCCTTCAGTACATCATGTAGTCACCGGGGTTCTGGGGAGACATTTGTGTCCTGCATAGACGTTCACCTTAGTTCTCTACTGAAAACAAGGATGATGACAGCAACTTCCACATGGATTTCATCGTGGCAGCATCCAACCTGCGGGCAGAAAACTACGGCATTTCCCCGGCAGACCGGCATAAGGTCAAAGGAGTTTTACCTACCGTTGACCCTTGCCCAGGGTGTTTTCCTTTGGGTCTTTGGTAGGCCCCTAACACCTCTTACTCAGTAATCCTTGTTTTCACTGTCTTACAGAGCAAGCTGATTGCAGGGAAGATCATCCCAACCATTGCAACCACCACAGCAGCTGTAGTCGGGCTTGTGTGTTTGGAGCTGTACAAGGTGGTTCAGGGACACCAACAACTGGAGTCTTACAAAAACAGTTTTATCAACTTGGCTTTGCCTTTCTTTAGCTTTTCTGCACCCCTGGCTCCAACCTGTCACCAGGTATGGTGCCAAAAAGTATAGGTAATGTTGGTGTTGCCGTTTAGAAGAGCTGGCAGCATGGGTTCATTGTGAGTCCTGTCTGTCTTCACTAAATCAAACATTTAATGCTGAGGTTGGGGGAAGGAGACAGCTGGGTCTTTGTGGTGGGTGTCCTTTTCGTTGCAAACATTCCAGCTGCTGACTGACTGATCATGCTCAGTTCAGGCCACAGGAGTGTTGTTGACAAAAGGGCTGTGGTTAATACGTGCTAAGAAGAACATTTGGGGTGGGGGTAGCCCCTCTCTTAGCACTTGTCTTGTCCTCCAGTACTATGATCAGGAGTGGACATTGTGGGATCGCTTTGACGTACAGGCACTACAACCTGGCGGCAAGGAGATGACCCTCAAGCAGTTTCTAGACTACTTTAAGGTAGGGAACTTTCCTCCTGGAACTCCCTGTGTGTGGGGAGTTGTTCATTTGCTTTAGCACTGTCCATCTCACAGTCACCACCCGCTTCCGTCTGAACCCCTGCAGACAAAGCACAGGCTGGAGATCACCATGCTGTCCCACGGTGTGTCCATGCTCTATTCCTTCTTTATGCCACCCCCCAAGCTCAAGGAACGGTTGGATCAGCCGTGAGTTAGCCTCTCTGGGCTGGTGGGAGTGGGAAGCCTCCTGGGGGATTCTCGGCATCCCACTGAGTGTGCTACTCACACAGTTCACTTTCTTTCGCTGTAATGTGCCTCCTCCCTTCCCTTCATATTTGCTGTCTTCCCTCTTAACTCTGTGTTCCCTGGCTTCAGGATGACAGGGATTGTGAGCCGTGTGTCAAAGCGAAACCTGGGCCATCATGTGAGGACCCTTGTGTTTGAGCTGTGCTGCAACAACGAGAGTGGAGAGGACGTCGATGTTCCCTATGTACGATACATCATCCGCTGACCTCTTACTGACTCTTGTCTTTCAGTTCTGTTAGCCTGTGTCAGAACCCTGCTAAGGTGTGAAGACACCTGAGTCCAGACTTGCTTGTTTCTAGAATTTTTCATACTGCTTTTCACATGGTTTGGCACTGGAATTCACAGTAATAAAATTTTCAGTCTATAAGCAGTGTGTCTTCCTCTCCTGTCAAGGGTGGGAATGCTGTAATCCCGGTGAGGAAGTGGAAGCCTTAATCTAAGATGAGTAGGTTACAGGGACAAAAAGTCCAGCAGCGCAGAAGCAGCATGCACGGTTTCCAGTATTCAAATACAATACCGAAGATGAAACGTCCACTCCTGTCATACACTTGTGTTATGCCGACTTTCCCATTGTTGTGTCTGCTTAGGGAGAAGTCACTGTGGTGGCTGCCTGTCCACAGTGAGGTCAGCCCTTTCTTTCTCCAGCCTCGCATCTGTCATAGTGATGTTCAGACGAAGCACAGACCCCAGTTCCGGCTGCTGTGGGTTGGGATCCTCTGTCTTACCTTCATCCTGTCCCTTGATTGTTTGTCCCCTGCCAATTGCTCATCTGAAATAAGGGGATGAAAGGTGGTTATTAGGGATAAAGCCTGAAAGTTGATTGCTACTTCACGTGTGTAGTATTATTGAGTATGTATCTACCTGCCTGTGTTTTTTTTGGATTTGCTATTTGCGCTAATCTACCTCTTTCAGTTGGGACAGCTCTTTACATTTAGGAGAATTGTCAGGTCTCGGATGCCCTCCCTGTAACACCCATTCACGCCCCTGAACCCGGGCACATAACCTTTTTGCTGCTTGAGTCAGAACTGTATTTGCGTGCATTTTGACATTAATCTCTCTGTGACTTGAGGGTTTCTTGAGTTGAAAAATGTTTGATGCTTTGCTAGTCGCCACTTTTGTGAAAAGTGTTCATTCCTGAGACGACGTGATTTCAGGTACCTTGTTTCCTCATGTGTATATTGCATTCCTGTTTCTTCTGCAGTGCCGGCGTCCTGTGTCTGAATGACTGTTGTCTGTATTTGACTTGGAACGTGCTATGAAGAGTTACATTGATTGAAAGACAGCATTGCGCAGTATAGTTATGTGGTTGGCAGGTGTAGCCTCTTGGAGCATCTTTTCTAAGCCCTTGGAGGTCTGAAGTAATTCTGGAGAAAATACCTTTGTGAATAAGTCAAGGGTCACTTTTCCTCTGACAGCGTTGAATACTCTTTGTCCAGTAGTGTCTGCATTTTTCATTTTTAATTAAAATGTCTCCCTATGATACATTTTGGTCTTTTCCACCCCCACCCCCACCCCTCCGAAACTCTTCCTCAGCCCGTAACTTCTCAAACAGTTACTGCCTTGTGAGATAATAGTATTTTTTTTCATTTCCTTACCCCTTCCATTGCCTCCCCCTTAATATTCCAATAAATTCCTCCTTGCCCTTTGAAGTTCATGGCTGCTTTTCCTCCCATTAAATTCTATTATATACACACACGCGTGTGTATCTACATTTATTTCCTAAAAAGGAAGTGCTTGCTCACTGTAATGTCATTTGCATGTATGTCTCCTGGGCTGCACCATTTAGTATTGGATAAACAAATCGGTGTGCTTCTCCCTGGGGTGGTCCGTCTCCCCCATTCCCAAGGGGCATGTAGATCCTCTAGGGCTAAGGACTCTTCCAGTCCACATTAGTGTGGTTGTTATTCCTGTTCATCCTTGTTGCGCTCATGTTTAGGCACTCTGATTGGTAAGCTTTTGCCATTCCAAGCAGGACACATTGTCACAGCAGACCTCTGTCTCTTGGGAATCTTTCTTCCCCCCTCTTTTGTAGTGGTTTTGAGCCTAGGTACAGGATTTGTGTTTGTAGTTACGTCCATTGGCCCCAGGCTTCACAACTGTTTGCATTCTGATTGGGTGTCCTTTTTAGTAAGGTCTCTTAACCTGTTGCAGCGGGCTTTCTGTGATCAACTTCTCTGTGGGTTTAGGGATTATGCTGTAGGCATTATTCGGGTTTGGAAAAGTGGTGGCTGAACATTCCTCTCAGAGATCTGTGACTTCCTTAGATCTTGGTCTCATTAGCTAGGTTTCCGGACCTGGCGTTTTAAACCTAATGGGACCAGAAGGAACTTTTTGGTCATGTCTATTTTGACTTCCAAATGTCTTCTGTATTTCCATGTGCACACATTTCCCTGGATTTGGGGAGTTTGGGGATATGATTCCACTGAACATGTTTGTTTCTTCTCCTGTGCTTGTTATCTCCTGGTTCTAGTACTTGGATAATTTTGTTAAATTAGAAACAATCTTATTTTACCTGTCAATCCCAGTTCCTTCTCTGTCCCATCCTCCCATGTCCCCCAATGACCCATTCTCTTTCTGCTTCCATGGGCGACCCAGAGAAAACTCTCTGATCTTAGACACAAGGGAGAGGGTCTAGGCCCTGCCCCAAATGATGTACCACATGGAATCTTAAATGTTCTTTCATTGTATCCCAGAGTTGTTGAAAGTTGTGGTAATACTTGCTGTTTTTTCCATTTGGTATCTTCAGCCCATCTCCACTCCCTGATAATTCATTTCTTTCTGGTTGATTTAGCTGACTGATGATGCTTGCCCTGAGTGTTTGACTTCTTGACCTGTTCTTCTATTCTATGGTTTCCTTCTTTCTCCTTTGTTTTCTTTTCCTCCAGGAGCTGAACTTTTATGGGATTCTTGAATGGTTTTCTACTCGGCTTTTCTTTCTTGTTATTTTGTTGGGTTTTTTTTTATATATATATATATATATACATTTTTACTGTGCAGATCTGTTTTGGCGAATCGTCTGTGTGTCATGGATCATTTTAGAAAGTAACTTTAACTCTTTGTCGTTTCAAACATTTCGTTATGATTAAGTTGACTAATGAAGTCTTTCAGACTTTTAGAGGAGTCATCTTGTATGTCTAGTCACATATATGTGTTTTTTAAGTTATAAGATGAATACAACTGTCCTCTGAGTATCCTACTTTTGTATCGCTGCACTGGGGGCTGTTGTAAGCTTTTCTTCAAGTCACTGTACACAGAAGAACCAGGACTGAGGATAGGTGCAACAAAAGAAAACAGGCCAGATACTTCATTATACCACACAAACATGACCTATACCCTCAGTACTGTAGCAAAGAAAGGAACTAGTGTGCAAGGATAATAGGCTAGGAATTTCAGAATTATTAAGCCAAGATTATAATAGCAAAACAATAAGCAATATTAATGCAATAACAGAGAACTAGAGAGGAACTAAAGTAAAACACACACACACACACACACACACTAAGGGATGGGATTGAGACAAACCTTAATTCTAACACTGGGTGGCAGAGGCAGGGAGATCTCTGAGTTCACTGGTCTACATAGTTCTAGAACTCCCAGTGCAACATAGAGAAACTGTTGTCTTAAGAACAAAGAAAAATACACAGAGCATTAGTTATTACTAAAAAAATAAAATAAAGGAAACACTGGTTGTCAGGATGCCTCAGCTAAAACAGCATGAGAGGAAACTGTTGTTGCAGACAACCTACAAGAAAACACGCGCAGACACAAACACGCACACAGGAACGTACACATGCAAGTGTGGACGCACACACCAGGGTCTTCTCTCCCTGACCCCATATTGGACACAAAGCACTTTTTTCACCACGGCGGGATCCTTTAATACCCTGGGAAGAGAAGTTAAAAGTGTCTAATTTCTGACTGGGGCTGCAAACAGCAGCAGAAGAGCTTGCAGATCTTATTTGTAAGAAAAGAAACAAGGTCTGTGTTAGAATGGGCTAGGACGTTTGGTGTATTTTCATTGGGGATGTTAATTAGGGGAGCCAAAGAGGGCCTGTGATTGTTGAAGGAAAATACTTTGACTTGGTAGTCAGCTCAGGAGGAGAATGTGGCCAACTCTAGGAAGAGTTGGTAGCTAGGAATGTAATCTAAATGATTTAACCAGGCAGAGGAATTGGGGATAGAGGGTCCAGCAGAAAGTCAAGGCCCTGCCTGCCAGAGCCCCAAGCTCCAGTGGGCTCCCTTCATTCCCATCTGTTTGGTTTATGTCTGAGTACTGGGGTTTGGGGAAGTGGCTGCTGTTCCCTCTGGCTGCCTCCAGTTAACATTGGAGCATTGCTGTTAGGGACCGGAGGAAGCTGAGTTGTTGGTCAAGGCCTGGAAGCAGAGGTTGTGTCTGTCAATGACCAGGTTGTATGGGAACATCTGAAGCTAGGGAAGTCTGTGAGGCTGGGTCAGGATGTCAGGAATTAGATTCCCTGGGAAAAGCTGAGGCTGGCTCTGGGTTGCTGAAGCAGTCTCATGATTTGAAATCAGTTGTGCAGATAGAAGAGGGACAGGGGTGAAGTTTAGCATTTTAGGGAGAAAATTTATTCTTTCTTTCTTTCTTTCATCTTGGATGTGCATGAGAAATAGTTTCTTATTGCTAGGGCTTGGGAAGAGGAGTCCCAAGACCAGGGAAAGAGGGAGAAACCCCAACCTAAGGAATAGGCAGTAAGAAGGAAAGCTCAGTGTGTTGGTTGATGGAAATGTGTTTGGAGTTCTGGAGAAGAGCTAACCACATGCTGGAGTGGGCTATTGTCCCCACAGAACCTAGGTTTGATGGCTACTTGCCTTTGTCTTGCCACTTCCCTACAAGTGTATGCTTTTTTAAGGTGTCCTCCTATGATCCGCAACTAATCATCTTTTGAGTTACTCTTCAACTAGTTGCCCCATTGTATGGATTGTATATGGTCCAAAACTTAGTTTTCATACAAAACACACAACACAAAGGCTAACAAGCGGGAAATGGCCGTGAAGGGGGAAACACAATAAATAGGAAAAATGGCTAGGGCTGTGGCTTTTTTCCTAAACTGTTTCCACACCAGTGTGAGACTAGTTCAGATCTCTAGGATCCACAAATGCCAGCTTCCTGATTCCAGCACCTGGATGTTGGATATGGGGCACCTTGGGGACAAGCTGGATAGCTGAGCACTCTGAGTCTGCCAGGTCCATGTGGAACACCCTGTCCCACGTTAAAAGTGAATCTTAAGTGATGAAAATACCCAGTGTCAGTCTTGTGGAGTTTTCCCTCGAGCACGTTTACAGTGCTTTACTTTGTTTACCTTGGTTTCAAATTTAGAATTTTACTTTCTCCAAAATTGTGATCGGAAGTTTTGTTGGGTGTAATAGTCTGAACCGGCACCGCTGGTCTCCTAACAGTCTGAAGCATCTGAAGCACATCTGTCTGGCTTTTAGGATCTCCATTGAGAGATCTGGTGTAACCCTAATAGACCTGCCTTTAAGTGTTATTTGCTGTTTTCTCCTGGCAGGTTGTACTATTCTTCTAAAAAAACATCATGTTTTCCATATCCCTTAATATGATTAAATGTTTTAAGAATTTACAGGTGAAAAGCATATTATCCCAAGAACACACATACATTGATGTCCAAGCACTTTGGTAATTTTTTCAGTTAGTTCTCTGGCCCATAGACTGCACCCACTACCTGCAAAAAAACAAACAAACAAACAAAAAACAACAACAACAACAACAAAAACAATCACTTTATCTCAAAAGTTAATCTGATTTAAAAAAAAAATCTTAAAAGATTTATAAGTCTGGAATCCAGTTGCAGAGAGGGAGGACTAAATAGCAAAGGGGTCAAGACCAGGCTACAGAAGCCCACAGAAATAGTTGACCTGAACAAGGGGGAGCTCATGGATTCCAGTCTGAAAGCTGGGAAACAACCAGCATAGCACCAACCCAGACACCCAGAAAATGGGTACTGGGCAGTCTACGTGGCCTCTGGTAGCGGGTTAGTATTTATCCCTGGTGTAGGAATGGACTTTGGGAGCCCATTCCACATAGAAGCCTCAGCCTAGACACATGTGGGAGGGCCAGGCCGTGCTCCAAATAATATGACAGACTTGAAGATTCACCATGGAAGGCCTCACCCTCCTTGGGGAGCACAATGGTAATGGGATGGGGGTTGATGGGAAAACTGGGGTGGATGGGAGTGCCCAGAACCTGGAATTGACATGTAAAGCAAGCTTTTTCAAAGTTAAATTAGACAAAATTATCAAAAGAAGTCATAAGTCTAAGGTTTTCTATATGAAAAACAGTCATCTCTACTTTAAATCCTCAGGATGCATACCCAATCAGCAACACTTTTCTTTATCATTATCATTATTAAATCTTATAAGGAGATGAGGGAAGAAATAGGTACAAGGAATTAATCATAGCCTTTAGTCACCTAACCATCTATCACGGAAAAGAAGGATCAGGATAAACAAATAGGCCGAATAGATGTTTATTCAGGGAGAAATAACTTACAACCTAGACAGATGAACACCAGGAAATTCAACCCGATCCTCTCCTGTCCGAGTCAGGCCAGAAAGAGACCACCTTTCCTGGCCCCCTCCGACCTCCTTCCACAGGTCACTCCGCCCATGGCTCCACCCCCAATGGGCGTGGCCAGTTCCACAGAACTATCTCCCTACAACCATCCTAGTTAGAATTGGTGCATTAGCCAACTTGGCCTAACTGTGATTGTTACTGTCCTTGACCAAAATGAGTCTTTCAATTCACTATTAAAATGGTGCCTTTAAATTGTTTCCAAGATTTTTTTTTTTTACCTAGCAGCTATTAACGAAGTAATGACTTAACCTATCCTTTAGTCATTACTTAAGCTTTGTTTCAGCTGTGCACAGATGGATGCTGGCTGAAAGAGTGTAAAAGCATGGTATATGACTGCTTCGTGCTAGCACCCTTGGGTGTGGGCTCAGATTAAGATTCCCTTCCTTTCAGGTGAATGAAGGAGAGAGGCTGGTGGTTCCCTCTTTCCAAAGTGCTGCTTCTCATCTTCTCATGACCCCTGGAAACATGCATGGCTTCCATCAGAGATAAAATCAAACAAACAAACAAACAAACAAACACTCCTTTAAAGGTAACTAGCTATCTTTATTTAATTTTATATTCTACATTATTAAAGTTGAGGGCACATTTTTGTTCAAAATGAAGCAAAAGAAAGCTCCCTGTCACAATTGAGGAGATTTAAAGTTCGTTTTTGTGGAATACACAACAAGAACAAGGATATTGGTATCTACAACATAGTTTTACCCTTCCTATTTTCTGTTTTCTGGCCATCAGGTCTTCTCACTGCTGTGGGATTATGAGCTCCAGAGTGTTCTGTGGGCCTTTCTCACTGGGGTCCTGTATGCCTGTCCCATCTGAGCCAGGGGAAAAGTGTAAACCTTGTTAGGAATAGATGGACACAGGGACCATTTACGATGGTGGGTGACTGCACTTGTAGTCTGTGCTGTGGCTGCAGTACACTGACCCAAGGCCTACATTGGGCAAGGCCTGCCTTGGTAACATACAGTCAGCCCTGGGGTGCACTGCATGGGTCCCCTTGACCACTTTGAACCTGTGCAGGTACCATGCTCTAGCCTGTGTGAACGCCCACAGGACAGGGCTGACCTTTGATCCTGCTTTCCTGCTCAGAGTCACACCTGTCTCCAGGGTAAAGTAAAGCCTGTAGGGACCTCCTTCCAGGACCCATTGAAGTTCTTGTGTTACAGTTATAGGATAAAACTGCAGGGGGGTGTGGTCCTGTGTGGGGGTTCCCAAGGTAAGGGACCACCTAGGAGAGCATAGCAGGTTCATAGCAGGAGAGGGTGACCGTGGTGAGGGGAAATACATGCCAGGCAGATGGAGCTTGAATGAGGAGTTTATTTAGAAAGGGGAGTGAGGGGGAAGGGAAGAGACATAGAGGCAGCAGGAACTGAAAACAAGAGATAGAGAAAGAGAGAGAGGGAAGGAGTGGGAGAGAGACAGAGACAGAGGGAGAGAAAGACACACAGAGAGGCAGGCAGAGAGAGAGAGACAGGGAGAAAGAGAGAAGAGCTTGAAAGAGTAAAGAGAGCAAAGAAAGCAAAAGCAAAAGAGTAAGCAAAAGAAAGTGGGCAGGGGCCCGACTTTTAAAGGGGTCCTTTACACCTGCCTGCAGACTGTACTCATGAAACCCTGGGCTGTCCAGGACTCTGCCTGAGTGCATTCTGCCAGGTGACAGGGCAGGCCAGCCTAATGCCCGAATCCTTACACCCACTCTTGTCCCTTCCAAGGTTGGCAAGTGTCACATTCTGATCATCAGCCACCTAATGTAACATGGCTGTCCTTGAACTCATCACCCACCTTGCTCAGCTTCCCAAGTGCTGGGGTGATAGGTGTGTGCCACCAGGCCTGGACTGTGATGTGCTGAGGACAAGATTCAGGGACTCTGGGCATACTAGGTGGATGTTCCACCCACTGAACCACAGCTAGCCAGGTGCCATAGCTCCACATAAACAGAGTGTCCTGTGGCTTCCCTTGAAACCCAGTCATGGTTCAAGTGCACTTGGAGTAGGCAGGCACAAGCTGCACTACCCATAGCACATGCTGTTGGCATAGGGAGACTAATGGGGTAGTCCTGGCTTGGGTATGAGACAGACTCCTGCCCTTGTCACTCTTTGTGTCCCTAGAGGATGGTGGTGTCTCTGCCCTTCCTGCTGTATGCTTGGATCTCAAGCCCAGTGAGTGTGGGTGATACTTGTTTCCTGTGCATGTATTCAGATGGCCATGGCCTCTGCTGCCCATGCCCTAGACTCCCCCACCCCATTCCTGGAGCATGACTGACCTGTCAGCTGTGTGCCACATACTCCAGGACCTGCCTCATAGCACCCCGGGCTCATGGGCGGGGGTACTGTCCGCTGTATGTTCTCCACCACCAGCTCCCCGGATTAAACAGGACATGGAGACATGATAGGGGGAGGAGGAGGAACACAAGGGACACTCTGTGGCTGGGACGGGGGGCAGAGATGATGAGGCCAAGCTATAGTAGGTGTCTGTGGACTGGACAAGCTCAGCATACTATGAAGTGAGGTGTGAGAAGGCTAGGGCTGCCAGGCTCCTCAGACTGATGCTGGCAGGCCTGCGTGATGGATGAGCTTACATTTCTCTGGGTTGCCCGCATTTGCATAGGGCTTGGACTCTATCCCCCAGTTTGGCATTTAAGGTGACTGTCAAATATGAAAGTGAGCCAAATTTTAGTTTTTTAGGAGGGGGCCTGGTGACATGTGTCTTGTTAGACCTCCCATGTGCCTACACGGGTCAGCGCAGTGCTGATTAGAGACATGGCTGGCCCCCTGCTGTGGTTGCCCACTTTCCTAGGTGGGCAGGCCTCTGCAGAGTGGACAGGTACCCCCACCAGAACAGTCATGCACAGCGGCAGCCCACTGGTGGAGCCTCTGTTGATCAGTGGGGTTCTGGGACAGATGTGGATGGTGACTGTCCCCACTCTGGACCACCCAGTACACCCTAACCTGGAACCACTTGGTGCAGTGAGGGACTGCCAGGCTCTCACGGAAACACTCACCATCCAGGACATCTTCCTGGATGCATAGAGAGCCATGAAGTCTTAGAAGGGAGAATCACTGAGTCGATCCCTGCTGAGCTACAGTCTCACGGGGTGGATGTGTCCCTCTTCACTCCCCACTGACCTCAAACTGACAGTGCTCCCCCCTTGGCTCCCTGAGTGCTGTGATCAGGAGCTGACACCATGCCCAGCACCTATAATATTTGTGATATTATCTAACTGGGTGATGTTCCTGCAGGTCTCAGACCTGGGACCTCGTTGCAGGGAGGATCCTGTTCCTTAACCACAGGGTCTGCATTACACTAGGGGGGAAAGACTTTGCATACCCGTGCAGAGGCCCTGAACATCCCACTCCAGTACCCCAGAATCAGTGCCCTGCTATCCCTGTGACACAGAGGTACAACTGGGTGTGTGTGCTGCCCCCTAGAGATTCAGGATAGGAAGCTCAGGCCAACCTTTTCTTTTAATTCCCACAAGAGAGGTGAGGCTGCAGACAAAGTGACCTTCACACCAGTCTCCAGGCTGATAACAGGGTTGGCATCCTGGTCAGACAAGACCTCTTACTTGTCTTTTGCCACTTTCTGGGGGTAACCATGACGAGAGGCCACATGCCTCCAACAGAAGAGGGAATGCATATGTCATGAGTTCCTCTGTCCACCCCAGGTACCTGAGGCTAGGGGACCAGATCCTTCATTGAAAACCTCTATGTGACTTAATACTCATCAAGAAAGCAAACGTTGAAATGCTGAGGAGCCTCTGTATGTATTGAGTTCCCGTTGCTCCTTAAGACCAGCGACTTAGTAGAAAATCAACTGGCAATGAGCAAAACTTTTTCAGGAACTGAAGGAATTTAAATGGCCCTTTTCACAGGCCAAACACCTCTATGGACAGACAGAAGAGACTGTCTGACTGCCACTGCATCTGTGAGTACAAAGACCAGGAGTGACTTGAATAGATCTTGCCTTCTGCCTGACTCAGTTCTGGGAATGACAGGATGCCTTTCATTGTGTGCTTTGGGGCCTGGAATTGAAGTCAGGTTGTTTCTCAACTGCTTTTCTCCCCTGTGTTAGTTTTCTTGTTTGCTTTTTAGGGTTTTGGAGACAGGGTTTCCCTGTAAATCTCTGGTTGTTCTGGAACTCACACCACAGACAAGGCTGGCACCAAAGTAGGGGATTGGCCTGCCTCTTTCTGCTGAGTGGTGGGATAAAAGGCCAGGCCCCCAGAGTCAGCCCACAGGTTTTTGTTTGTCTGCTTGGTTTGTTTTGTTTTTGTTTTTTAACAGGGTCTCCCACAGGAACCTGGTTCTCCCTGCTCAGCCAGAATTCCTGGAGAGTGTCTCCACTTTTGCAGGCTGCCTGAAGGCATGAACCACTGTGACTGTAAGACTGACCTTAAGAAAAGAAAAGATAAAGAAAGTATCAGGGTCTCACTACATAGACCAGGATAGGCTACATGTTCTAGGAGTCATGTGATTTCTTCTGGGAAACGTTTATAGTTCACTGCATAATGCTGGGCATGGCCATAGGAGCACATGTACTGCCTGCTCTCTTGCTTTCTCTGTACCAAACATATTACTGGCTGCCTCTGTTTCACTTTCTCAGAGTTATGGATAAAATACCTGTTCTTTAAGGAAAACTTTCCCCTGAAGACTGCCCTCTGGGAGAGCCAGAGAGGATGTTGTTAAAAGTACACAGTAGACCTGGTTCAGCCCCTAAAGTCTTTGATGTTTCAGGTGTGACCCATGAATTCAGGCTGCTCAAGGACAGGATGTTGCCTAGCCAGTCACCTTCTTGTTAGCCTGAGAGAGTCACAGCAGTTAATGACAATGCAAATTTGCATATGTGTAGATCTGTAGAGAATGATTTGAAACACAACAGTCTTGGAGAAATGATAATAAATTGATATCAGGAGTTAATGGGACCAGGAATAGTCTAGGAATAGTGAAATACGCAGAATCATAGAAACCCACAATGTCCTCCCTCTAAATTACAATACTGTTACAATACTGTAGGGAGTTGAAAAGAAGGAACATGAGTACAAGGTATGAGCAGTGCCAACTATTGAGGGTGAGTTTTTAGTCATGTAGATACAGGAGATAGAGTAGTAGAGGATGAAGAAGGAATTGATCCAGCCTTGCTTGGTGATTTGATCCTGAGAACTTAGATTTTACCAGTGGTCTAAACTGTCAACTAGAGTAAAAATTCCCTTTCTCTCTGCATGATACTATAACTGCTACTGATGCCAACTGTGGACACTGTTGTCCCTGTAGGCAGGCCTGGTTACAACACTCCCCTTTTCCCTTGCAATACTCTGGTGTTACCTTATTTCCAATGTACTAAAGCATGGCTGAGGATTCAGAGAGCAAAGTCGGACTGAAGCCATAATAGAGATCAGGTGGTGGTGACACACACCTTTAATCCCAGGAATCAGGACAAAAGGAGGATGGAGCTCTCTGAGATCAAGGCCACCCAGCTCTATGAGAGACTGAATGGTCTCAAAGATTAACAGGGCTCACACCTGTAATCCCAGCACCAGAGAGATATAACAGACAGGAGCAGGGTCTTCATTAGATGGTCTTGGTATTTCCCAGTTAATTGTTGAGAGCACAGAAGTCTGGGATTGCAGTCTGAGGTTTGGTGGGGCCTTGATCAGTGGCCAGCTGCTTTGCCTTTCTGATCTTTAGCTTGAAGCTTGACCCACAGAATCGGTTTCTGTGTCTTTTATTTTTGGTGACATACAATACCGTTTATGCTTTTAACATTAGGGCTACGACTCAGGTTGATAATTGTTACTGGTGGGAAAGTTGGTGGATGGGAGGGGAAAGAAGTATGGCAACGATGGACTTTGATTATTGTAACTATTGAGAAACTGTTCATGCAATCCATTGGAACTGTAGTAATAGTAGCAACAAGCCAAGCAATCTGGGGTTGTTTGTTTGAAGCAGGTGGTCATAGTTTCTTAGATGTGCAACCTTCACACATCAGTCTAAGGTCCCAGGTCATCAGACTCATTTTGGAGCAAGACTCCTTGCAGAGATCCTCCTGCCTCCTGCCTGCTCCCACATGCTGGGAATGAAGGCTTGTGCCATCACAGCTGGCCTATGACTAGGATTTTACACGGGGTTTTAGAGATTCAAACACAGATCCCAACTCTTAAGTGGGAAGCTTTGGGGCCACCCCCAGGCCTGCAGGCCTCTCCTTAGTCTACACTTGCAAGCCCCTGGCTGGAATCCCAAGGCCTGGACTTTCCCTTACTGACAGCTCTAGGAACAGCCTTTGCTTGATCCCCTGTAGCAGAGAATGAATGTGTTTCTTGAAGCACAGTAGGTTCTGCTCCACACTCTGTTCCCACTAAGGACCAGAACCCCGACTAGGACACGTAGGGCTTCCAGGGCACTGAGGACAGAGAGGCAGCAATTGTTAGGAGGGAGGGACCAAAGATTGCTGTACTCCTGACATTCAGAAAGGGGCTCCTCTGTATGGGACAGTGGCTGACGGTCAGTGAAACACACCATACTCTCCAATAACTACACTGTACCCCATGCAGTGGACAGGACACACATCTGACTCTCTATGATCTCTCCTTGATTTATTCATCTATGGATGTTTTATTTTCCTTCATATCTACGTTCTCTCTCTCCCTTTCTCTCTCTGTCTGTCTCTGTCTCATAAAGTATGAAATAAGGGCTCACTGTGTAGCCTTGCCTAGGCTCATATTTAGAGCAATCTTCCTATTTCATCTTCAGGAATATTAGATTCCGCAGCCCTTCCACATAAGGGGGTTGGTGTTTTAGGTAGTTTTCTCCATGAGAAGACTTAGGGTGCGCAGAGCTGTAATCCTGTGTCATCCTTGGCCTTTGTCACAGCAATAACCCATGCTGACTGTTCTTGGGCAGTATGTCTGACACTAGTGTGAGGGAAGGTTCTGTGTGTGACAGGACCTGCAGCTAGCACTCAGTGGGTTACAGTAACCATACTTACACATAGTAGGGCAGTCACCCATGCTCTCTGGCCAGTATGTTTACTGTTGTAAAGGCTGTCCTTAATAAAGGTGGGCAGGGGACAAGATAGGCAGCCCTGCCCTGGCAGAGCTACAGACATGTGAAAGGGCATGGGGCTTCAGGAAAGTCTGGAAGTTAGTAGAAGGCCTTGGGCATCAACAGAGAAATTCCATACGGGAACACACGCCAGGTGCTTTGGTGCAGAAAAGGGTGGCTGTCCTCTGGCAATGTTCTTCAATTTGCAGGCCAGAGGCTCAAGCACACAGGTCAGGTTGCCAAGCAGGAGGCCAGCCTTAGGTCCTTACTCTGTCCATGAGGACAGGAAATTCTGGAGGGCTGGAGGAAGGCACCCTGTGGGACAGACATGCATGTGACCTGAGTCTTGACATGCTGGACCCTTATCACCTGGAACTCTTCAGGGTTCTGTGCCCGCTGAGGCTCTTCTGAGGCATGGAGGGACTGAGAAGTTTATCACATGACACATCAGCACCTGGCATTTACTTGGCACTGGGTGGTGGCCATCCCTAGCCTGGCAATAATGAGGTGGATAACAAGGGTGAGTGTTCCTGAACCTGGGACTGTAAGTGTTCTTCTAATTGTATCCTTCTTGATGTCTCTGGAGGCCAGATGAGGACCCGGGGCTGTGGTTACGAGAGAGCATCACAGACATACTCGAGTTCTAGGGCTCAGGTCAGCACAAAAAGTGTCCAAAGGGTAAAGCATGAGAAGACACAGAACTCCAGCGTTGGTAGATATCAGAGGTAAGTTACAGAGGGGTATGAGAGGTCAGGGGACATGGACAGAAGCCCATGGACACGGTGACATGGGAAGACAGTGGACATCAGAGGTCACTGGACTTGGAGACAAGACCCATCAGAGGACAGGGTGACATCAGAGGTCAGTGAACATAGGGACCTCAGTGTTCAGAGGACATGTGCGTTTGTAGCCCTGCTCCAAACCCTTCCCTCAAGATGCCAAGATTGGGCCCTGTCCTGAGTCACCTCAGTCCACACTCTGCCCCTAAAAATCCTGTTCTTGGAGGCTCCACCTCTCCAGAGGACATTAGAAGTCCCCACCTCAGGGTTCACTCATGGTTCTTGGATTTCTGTTCCCCTGGGCTGACCCAGGAATGCTTTGCAGATGGGATCAATTGCCTACAGTGAGACATTGTGTAGTCAGAGAGAGAGAGAGAGAGAGAGAGAGAGAGAGAGAGAGAGAGGGGAGGGAGAGAGGGGGGCAGGCAGGCAGTTAGGCAGAAAGACAGTCAGACAGACAGACAGAGTGTGGTTTATGTTTGATCTTGGATCCCTCAGCTGTGAGTAGTCTTCTCCATCCCATCCAGGGAACCCCTTGTGAGAAGAGGCAGCAATGTGGGCAAGAGCCTGAGGGGATGGAGGACACCAAGAGAAAAAGACCCTCCAAATCAAGTGAGCAGAGTTTATATGAACTCACACAGATGAAACAGGAGACACAGGTGTAATCCACTATCCTTTGTGTCACCATCTCCCACAAATTGACACAGAGACTCATAATTAATCATGAAACCTGGGCCTTGGCTAAGCTTTTCCTTAAATTAACCTGAAATTATTATTATATCACATGCCTCAGGTCCCTCTCCTCTGAAATATATGTCTGACTTCCTCAGTGTCTTACTGGTTGGTGTCTCCTAAGCACCTTAGTTCCTTACTCTGCCCAGAATTCCTGTATTTTTGACTATTCAGATCTTTATTAAACCAATCACAGTGATACCTCTTCACACAGTATAAACATATATACATTCACACACACACACACACACACACACACACACACACACACACACACACACACACTTTGTGATGGAATTGAGGAGGTCAGGAAAATTTTGAGCGAGTTGGTTCTCATTCTACTGTGAAGTTCCTCGGCATTGAACTCAAATTGTTAGGCTTGACAGCAAGTGCCTCTACACCTGAGCCATCTCACCCTCTCCCTTTATCTGTGTTTGGAAGGAGCTGTTGTGAGTATGCACTGAAGAAGGTCGATATGTGATGTTTACTATGAACTCAGGCAATAACATATTTGAGTTTCAGTACGGTGTGTTTGTCTTCCATAATAATTCACAGGGAGTTTTATTGAAAGACCCCCACTATGCTTATTGCCTGTTTAAACTGCTCTTGCTAATTTGCCAGGGTCAAGTTATGGGAAAAGTACAGGAGGGAACCAGGTGCTGCTCTCATCCAACGCCAACCAGGTATCTGTGGTCTGCAGCTTGGACCAAAGCAAGGTCAGCAGGACGGTATCCGGGATGCTGAGAGAGTCATAACTGACTTCTTTGTATTCTTTGTGCCCAACCTGAATAACCAACTGTCCTTTGGTTAACTACAACTGCTACATTTAGATGAAACAATGAAATCCCTGTAGCCATGCTTCTGCTTCTGTAATGCTGCTTCTTGCCACACCAACCCTGTATAAACTGCCTGAGTTTTAACCTCAGCACGCTCAGTCCCGCGAAAGACTGAAGCATCCACAGGTACCTGTGTGAACAATAAACAACCTCTTGCACTTGCATCCAGTGTTCTGGTCTCGTCTCTTGGGGGCAAGGGCCTTCCCCCGTGACAGGCTCTAAACTCTTGGGGTCTCTTGGGGGGTCTTTCATTATTAGTGGCCATAGCGAGCCCAGTCATGCTAATTCCTGAGTCCCTTTGGCCTGGACCTAACTCGTGGCCTCGATAGTTCCCCATACTGTAAATGTACATTGAATGTTACCCGAATTTGTTTCGTTTTTAGAGCTGAACACTAAGTATGAGTATGAGATCATTAGTCAGATATTCCTCCCAACAAAGTACTAATTCACCTTCTCTCAGGTTTGTTAAAGTCTTGTAATTCTTCATCTTAGAGAGGGACTTTGTGATATTTCTCCAGTTCAGATTGAAGGGTCAACTGATGCTATGTAGCTTTGGTCTGTACTACTTTTGTAGAAAATCTTTTATTTAATAAAACAGCTAGATATTTAAAGACAGACAATAGTTAAGGGAAAAGCAGGCTTTATTTTGCCAAAGGATGTTCTAAAGAGTTCAAAGCATACTTCATAGGTGTGGAGTAAGATGATGTAAAGAACCCTGAAAGAAAAAGGGTTTTGCATTTTCAAAGAAGCACAGGCTGTTTTTCCATACCATTAAACTCTGTGCTTTTCTTATAGATGAACATTGAAGAGTTACAGATAAACAATACTTTCCACAGTGGTGCAACAGGTATCTATTAAACAACCTTAAAATTGGGTAAAATCCCTTCCAAGTATTCTCCTTTCTTATACACGAATCATCTTTACCCACCTCATTTTGGAATCCAGACAAAATGAGCATGGTCTTTATTACAGGAGAAGGATAATCAGTAACCAAATTAAAGGTGAGAAATCTGAGGCTGCGAATTATAGCAAGAGGGAATATTGACATACATCCCAACAGAAGCCACTGCCATTGCACTGCCACACTGTTTTATTGATGTGATCCTGCTAAGTTGTGTGGTCACCGGTGATGTCTGTTGTTGGTAAAGTACGTGCTGCTGCTGGTGCTGCTGCTGGACTGAGTACTCAGTGGGGATGCAAATAGCTTAGCTGGATCCTGGAGGGCAAGTGTGCAGTCCTAGGCCCTTCCTCTCTGTATGTGAATGTGCACAGGTTCTTGTTCCTTTGCAGCTGGTTGTGAAGCTTTGAAGAGGCATCTGCAGGCAGCAAAGTGTCACTCCTCTGTGGTACTTTAGCTCTCCGGTGAGGCCTATATATATAGTCTGGGTATTTCTCTCTGTGTAAGGTCTTCAGTCTCTGTGCTTCTTGGAAAAATGGCCTTTTTTCAGCTTCTGTAAGTGATTTCCACTGGTATCCCAGTTGCTTACTGATTTCTGCATTTTCCATGCTTGGATTCTCCAGGGCTAACTTAAGCCTCTGAGTCCTAGACCACCATAAATGCATTCATGGGACCCTTGATATGGCCCTCCATCCCCTCTAATCGACTGTCACCAGTCCCAAAGCATGTCTTTTATCCAGAGGTGAAGACACCCTTTAGCTGTAAAGCTTGACTGTAACATTCATGATTCAATATGTTGAACATGGTAGATGAATTATGTTGTAACCAAGATTAAGAGAGAGAGGTTTGGAGTGTAGGAGGACTGTAGAGAGAGAGACAAACACAAACCCACACCCACCCACCCAGCCACCCACATGCACACACCAGAGAGAGAGAGAGACTAGGTACAGGGGAACAGAACAAAACTTGACATGTAAGAGCTAAAGCTTCTCCCCAAAATGTGTTTGTTACAAAAATTTGTTACTTAAAGTTTGTAGCAAAATATTCATCTCTCCTCCTCCAGCACCTCCCTTAGCCCAGCCCCAAAGTAATAACCATGCCAGAACCATGTAGACCTATGCAATGTCAAGCAAAACCACTCTAATTTAGTGACTGTTAGATGCGGTGTTTCTACACCTGTAAAAATGCATCACTACCTCTATCACTACACATTGAGGTACAACAATGTACCTGTAATGAAAGTGATTTTTATGATGGACTAATATGAGAAACTAAAAACCAAAACAAAAACAAACGAAACTAAAAACCAAAACCTAAAAAGGGGGGGTAGGGTTGGCAGTGAAAGGAATAACCATGAAAGCTAACATTTGTATCCTACTCCTCTAAGGAAATGTAACACTGAAAACACAAATTAATAGTACAACTTGGTTCAATGCTCCAATACAAATATGTATGTTTTGCTAGAGGGAAAAACCAGTTGTACAGCACATGCTTGGTTTTGAAGATAGGAAAAAAGTAGGTTATGTTTTCTATAAGGTTGACCTTAGAACTTATAATACCTAATGGTTTTTGCAGTAGGTACACAGGTAACAGTAGTTTCTTTAATCACTTCTTTTGTGTAAAGGTCTTCAGCCTTCTCTTGTTAAGGTTAGGTGACAGAATGCCTTCTGACTCAACAATGTCTATCTTCAGAGTGCCATCACTGCCTGCTTAAAACAATTATAGCTGGACTTGTTAAATACTAATATTTTTTCAAATAAGGAGGACAGAGACAAGGTCATTGGACTTTCACTTGAGTATCCAGTCGCCCCTCCAACTGGTTGTAGGTGCATAGGTCCTAATTCTATGAGACCATGAGGTTTTATCGCTATATAGGTTAAACATGAAAATCAGGAGGAAGTCCACCTACACAGCCTTGAAAACCATTATATAAAATGTATTGCCTAACATCTCTCCTTAGAAACTTTCCACATAAAAATGATGGCTTATTCGCTACTTTTATGTCTCATGATATATGAAAACATTTAAATCAATATGTACAGTGCAAAATTATATATATTAATATCAAGTATATCACACACACACTGAAATGCCTAAATATATTTTTTGGTGTCAACTCTCTGAATAACACTCCTATATTTGAATATTGTGTGTCTTTAAAGTCAAGCTGTTTTATTAAAATAAAAGGTTTTGTACAAAAGTTTTACAGACGAAAGCTACATTTTGAGGGTCTGGTTAAGCTTCAGAAATGGAGTAGGTATAGCAACAAGCCATATATGTAACTGATGCCCCAACACTTCCAAGAGTCATGTACACAGAGTGACTGGAGTAATACAGAGGCAAATGAATTAGCCCATCAACTAAATTGGCAGAGGAACCGCTGAACATAACTACTTTTGGTTATTATAAACAAGCTTAAAATGAAACTGAAGACCACATAGTAGCCACTACAATACCTTCCTCTGGAAACCTCAAGGGACTATATAAACTTATTGTTAACACCAGTTTTCTGAAGTTTTATACCCACAACCTATCATCTTAACCCCCCAAATGTTCTCATTATAATTTATGTTGCACTAAGTGATCTTGTTCACACACTTCTGAATGATTGATTAAGCTTGCCACACCTCTAAAACATAGGTTGGAGGAAAATAACATTCACAGAGCCTCAACTGTATCATCATTTACACTAAGTACAATGGATCATGGAGTATTATTTAGACAGTCGTGGGGTTTATTGAGCACCTTGAAACAAATAAGTCCTTCATGTGGTCTTAAAACCTTTGAGCTTTAGTTGATTTTGAAAACTATTGTAAGCACTAAATTATAGGCACTGTTTTGTGTAAATTAATTAAAAGATTGTTGTCTAGATTTCAATGATACAGTGACACTAACATATTTTTAAGAGTTGGGATTTTGTTTGTTTGTTTTTGTTTTGTATGACAGGTTTTCTCTGAGAAGCCCTGGCTGTCCTGGAATGTGCTCTGTAAACTGGGCTGGCCCTGAAGTTACAGAACCCACCAGTCTCTGCCTCCTGAGTGCTGGCATTAAAGGCGTGCACCACTACTAGCCAGTGATTGGGTTTTATGCCTGTGTTACAGCACTGTTTTAATGCCAATTACACAATTAGGGTTCCATCAGCTTTTTAACCAATTTCTAACTCAACTGAGTGCCAATATATCTATCCATCCCAATGAATACATCATCACTTTTGTTATTTTACCATTCTGTGAAATTTATGCAAAGTGTTAGTTAACTAAGAACTGTCCACATTCCAGAACCAGGAGGTTCCTACCCTCATCCTCACCCTGCCTAATGTCTCAGCAACAATGCCCTCCTATCACCAGGGCCAAGGTGACACATTTCCTCTGTCCCCACCTTACCCAGGTTTTCCATATGTAAATGCACCATATCCCTACCTCTCCATAAATCTGACATCTGATCCTGCCAGTGTGTCCATCCTCACTCAGAGGTAGCCACTTTTCAAATTGGTGAAATCTGTTAGATGGTGTCATTTCTGTGACATTCCTAGACCCTCATCACCTAGATACTCTGTGGCTACAAAACTTTCACACAAAGACTTGTACATACAGGACAGTGATCTCATGATTACTTTGACTGTCTAGACTTCCTCTTCCTCACATAGAGAACTGCTTACAAATTATGTTCCTCCCCCTCCTTTATGGACCCCCATGCAAGGGAAGCTTTGTAGTTCTTCTGGCTTCAATCTCAAGCAGTGCTCTCCCTAGAATTTTCTGCCTTCTTCTCCAGAATGTGTACCACTCTGCCCACTAATCAATAAGTAAGCACTGGAATTGGTCGCTAAACTCTTGAACATTTTGAGAGATGCTGCTCTGGTTTAGCTGCTGTCCCCACCTCAATTTTCTGATATTTTCTGCTCTGAACATTTTCATGGCCTACCTAAAGGCCAAAACCTGAGCATGAACTACAGTATCTGAGAGAAACTTCCAGAATAATAGTGCAAAAGTGGCCTACAGAACAGATCATAGAGAAACAGTCAGATATGCACATGTTCTGTTTTTATTATGGAGAGAACTGGACCAAGGTGCATGAGATTTCAGTAAAATGACACAGGATAAACCTATGGTGTAAATACCAACTATGCTAGTTCTTGTATTTTATTTCTAGAAACAGTACATTAAAACCACTGCATTGTTCTCAAAGTCATTTTTTGCACCAGGGATACATCCTGGCTCCATTGTCTGAGGTCCCTTAGACTGCTCAGTCCTTCTGGCTGAGACCCATATTCGGGGGTCTCTGAGTCATTCCCATGCTGGCTTCCCAGCTGTCAGTCTAGTGGCCCTTAGCTCCTCATTGTTCAGGTAAGCTGTCTCTATGTGTTTCTGCAGCCTGGTCTGTCTTCTCCATCTGCATCTGGGTTCTAGTTCGACTCAGTGTTTATGTATGGGTGTTTGATCCTGTTTCCAACAGGCATTAGTTGAGGCCTCCATGGAAAAGTTAGTTGTTGATCTCACTCTCCGGGAAGGGCATTTATGACAGCCTTTCCATGGAAGCTCAAATTGTTAGTTGGGAGCAGTCTTGTAGTTCTCTAGACCTTTCTTTGTGTCAATTTTATCTTCAAACCAATACTGGCTCCCTCTTTTATGTTCTCTCTCTCTCTCTTTCTCTCTCTGTCTCTGTCTCTCTCTTTCCTGTCTTCTATTCCTAACCAGGCTCAATCTTCCTGGTCACACATGGTTTCCTTTCCTCCCCCTCGTTTTTTCCTGCTTCTCTCTCCATTCACTGTCCCCCCCCCACTTCCCCTGTGCTCTGGGGGACTTGCCCCTTCCCATTTCTGTGAGGGACTTTATACGAATTTCTTAGAATACACCTTGTATCCTTGTATCCTAGTTCCTCTGGTGATGTGAATTATAGGCCTTAATCTAGAGATAGGAGAGAAGCCCTAGTCCCTACTTCACATGACCTGTCAGATCTACATGACCCCAACTGGATGGCATTCCCCTACATATGGAATTGGGGTGGGAGGATGGGAGGAGAGGGTGGTTAAAGTGCATCTGAGAGAGCAGAGAGGGTAAAAGGGATGGATGGAGGGAAGTAAGGAGGGAGGGAGAGGGAACTTGGATCGACATGTAAAATAATAAATTAAATTTAAAAAAGTGCTTTGACTCCAAAATTTAAGTTCAAGGACAAGTTACTGGGAAAAGGTTTTCTATTTTTGTTTCCACAGAAAATGAAAAGCTGGGGATTCCTTCCAGACTAATGTGGTTTGATCATGCCAGACAGCCTGAAACAGAGTACAAGGTGATCCTACATTCAAAACAGCTGGACAAAGCAGCCCTACAGACTAGAGCCAGGATATCTGAATCTTCTTCGAATCCCCCAAGACAGCGCCCCTTACCAGCAGGAAGTAGTTTGGAAAGAACAACGCCAAAATTCCCAAATATTGTCTATAAGTGTTTGATTTCATTTAAATGGACTTTGTTATATAAAATAATTTAAAAAAATTTAAAAAAAGAAACCCTGAATTGTGTCAGTGAGCATCTTTTTCCTTTTGAACAAATATGTGCCCATTAAATCAGGCAGAATGTATAATTGAGTTAGGATTAGCTAATTATCTTTAAAACAGCCTTTTCTTATCTCTGAAATAAACACTTGTTGCACCCTGGACTTTCCCTACTGATCTGGGAACTCTGAGACCCTTTATTCCCTGATATTTGCATTTCAAACTGAAGGTGCCCCCTCAACACACATACACACACAGAGAGAGACAGAGAGAGAAAGAGACAGAGAAAGAGAGAGACAGAGAGACAGAGAAAGAGAGAGAGACAGAGAGAGACACAGAGACAGAGACAGAGACAGAGAGAGACACAGACAGAGACAGAGAGAGGCAGAGAAAGAAATAGAGAGAGAGAGACAGAGAGACAGAGAGAGGCCCTTTAGGGAAAAACACCTCCCAGGGAAGTGCTCTCCATGTTAGCTGGCTTAGCAAACCTGGCTTTCAGACATCAGCACCTACTTGTTAGAAAGATAAAGAAAGCTCCACTCAATACAGTCTAAGTTTTCTAACCCACTGAAACAGACCCCCAAATTCTGATTCTGTCAACCTTAGTCAAACATCTTCAGAGGTAGTTCAAATGTTAGTAAAGAATTCCCTAAATATTAGTAATGGTAAACACTGACATCAAAGTACTGTGAGGTTGGGAAAGAAAATCCTGGGAGACTATTATGTGGAAAGAGAAAGATATACCCTGTTGAAGTGGTAGTCCATAAGCATAAAAATTGGAACAGAGAGGATTTGGAGAAGTGAACCAAGTTTAAGAAAGGGGCATTTCCATGAGGAAAGTCTGCATGTAACTTCTGCCCAACCAAGTAAAGGATATGGGAGGCCATGACTGCCTGGTTCCACTGTGAGCCAGGACACATTCCTGCAAACACAACTCTGCTTTCCTGTGCACAGATTTGGTAGGAAGAAACCTGTTGAGAGTCAGCCAGGAAAGCTGCAACACTGGGGTGGCTCCTGAGACCCTGAGAATAGGACTTTCCCCATCTGCTCAGGGGGTTGTTGTGATCATTCAGGAGAGGGAGGATGCAAAACCTAGTCACCATGTAATGATCGACACATCTCTCCTAAGATCCCAATAAAGAGCATAAATAACCTTTCACTACAGGAGGGTTGTCATTGGGACAGAAACACAAGCCATAGGTTCGAGGTTGTCCCTGTCCACTGTGTCCTGGACCCTCACATAGTCCACAGGGAAGCCCTAAAGACCAACTCCACATGTTCCCTCAAAGTCTGGGCAGTATGAGCTTACACTCGCCTGCCACAGGGGGAAGGATACATGGGAAGTCAGGGATCCCCAGCCTGTGCATGGCTAGGGATGGAGACTTGGGAGGTACCCAAATGCTGACACTGAAGCTGCTGCTGTCTGTGAGAGACAAAGTAGAAAACTCTTCCCATTGCATGGGAATGAAGGGCTGCCTGCCTGGCTGGCATCCCACACACCAAAGCTCTCAGTGGAAACCTAATGCCATGATGCAACAGAGTTAGTATTGCTATGCTTCCCAGACAAGGAGGCAAGTTTAAGTGGCACCTGGAGAAGATACTTTCCTGCACCTGTTGTAAGTACAGAATGTGGTGGAGGTTGAGACAGATTGCTTATACCCTGGGGCTGGAAGGAGACAGTCTTACAACATGTAGATCTGTTAGGATGAGACACTGCATGGGGACCATGGCAGGTTCCATGATGGGTGAGGGTGACTGAGTCAGGGGACAAAAGTGCCAGGCACACAGAGATTAAGTAAGAAGTGAAGTTTTATTAGAAACTGGAGGGAGGGGGAAGGAGAGAGAAAAGAGGTAAAGAGATACAGAGATAGAGAGAGGACAGAAGATAAGAAGGAGATAGGAAACACCCTGTCTGCCCCAGGGGAACAGTGAGAAGAGAGAGCAGGAATCGAGCTGGAAAAGCAGAAAGAGAAGAGAGCAGAGGGACAGGAGCTAGAAAGAGAGCTTAAGTGGGCAGAGGTCTTTCTTTTAAAGGGATTGCCCCACCTGTGTGCAGACTGGTACTCATGGAACCCTGGGCTGACCAGAGGACTGCCTGAGTGCATTGTGCCAGGTGACAGGAGCAGGGAGCATAATGCACCAATCCTTTACTTATTTAAACAGTGAGGAGTTGTGCATGGCAGTCAGGGGATAAGGACTTTGCGTTATCATGAGGCATTCCTGCTGACCTGGGTCCGGGGCCCTGACCATCCCAGGGCGACCCGAGAAAGCTAAGTGCTGCCAAGTTCTGGGGTTGCTGGTTGTCTGGAACTCTCTGGTTCCATTTCCACCTGTAAAGATATCGGAAGAACAGAGGACAAGGTTAAGATGAGGAATAAAACAAAACAAAACAAAACAAAAAACATTTCTTAGGTCCTAGTGCTTAAGAGAAGGAGGGAGGGGCTCATGAGGGATCCCAAAGACAGGCCTCTGGGAAGCTTCAGGTCCTCCTGTGTTCTCTAGTACTTCACACAGTCCTTTCTGTCTTCCTGGATAGGAAGGAGCCACTCCTTCCTACAGGGTCTGACCCCGAGTGAAAGATGTCAAGATGGGGTTTGCCACTGTCAATACCCTTGAAATCTGACAATGGCATTGTGGGATGCCATAGCCTGACCCGTCTTCTCACCACAATGGCTGAGGAGCTCCTAGTACAAAAGAGTCCAGCCACTCTGGATCCTGCTGAGCTTCATCTTTTGAACATCATCTTAGTAGACAACCCCCACATCTCTTTTCTTTCCCGCCCTCCATGTTACCCTGCCACACCCCTTGCCAAGGCCAGTATGCTCATCCATTCCTGCCTGGAGTCACTTGAAACCTTTACCTACTGAAATCCACTACTTGCTGTTTCCTCTGTCTCTGCAAGGCTTGTAACTGGAAGTTCATCTCTCAACAGTGCTGGCTCCTGGCATGCAGGCTTTGAGTCTGAGTCTGCCCTCACCAGTTTGAACAATCTGGCACTCTACCACCAGATTCTACTTCTCAGAAGTCAGAGCTTAGAGTGCTCACTGAAGCCTTCACTTTAGCATGAGATAGAACTCTCAATATACACATAGATTGAAAGAAAGCTTTACACTGTAGAGGCCAGGGGTCTACCTACCTATGATCTTTCTATAATCTCTGTTTTATCCATCCATGGATCTTTTTTCTACCTTCCTATCTCTGATCTCACTCTCCGCTGTCTCTCTTTCCTTGAATCTGTCTGCCTGTCTGTCTGTCTGTCTACTCTGAAACGAGGGCTCACTGTGTAGCCCAGGTTAGTCTCATATTTACAGCAATCTTCCTGTTTCATCTTCCTGAGTTTGTTTCACCAGCCCCTATGCTTATGGGGTGGCCATGTGAGGAACTTTCCTCCCTGAGTAGCCTTAGGAGGGGAGGCTTGAGACGAAGGGGGTAGGACAAAACTTTATCCCTTGGCACCAATGGCCTGTGGCACAGGAATAACCCATCCTGGCTGTGCTCCTGGGACCGTATGTCTGTCACTAGTGTAAGGGAAGGTTCAGTGTGGGACAAGGTTTCTGGATGAACTGAAGCACCCTGTCAATGGAGTAGACAGCTGTACTTAGACACAGCATGGCAGTCTTCCATGTTCTCGAATCAGAACATCCACAGTTGTAAAAGATGACCTCAACAAGTGTGGGCTGTATCCGCCCCAGCTGTTTCCAGGGAATCTACATCCTGATGCAGCTTCACAGAGAACCTGGGCTTCGACTGACACAGACTCCCCTCCAGTGTCCTACATCTCAGCTACCTTGGGTCCACTCACAGCAATGCTCCAATATTAACTGGATGCAGCCAGAGGGAACAGCAGCCACTTATCCAGCGCGCAGGACTCACTCATAAACTGAAAAGAAGCTCTAACCAGCTCAAGCATGGCAAACATGGGTCTGGTAGATTACACTCATCTTTCCCACTCCCTCTGCCTTGCTGAAAACCTTAGCTTGCATTCATAGAGTTAGCAACCAAGGTCTATGAAATAAGAAAAACAGACTTCAAAGCCCATGTAGGAAAAAAGAAAACTTTCAAGCTCCTCTCAGCTCCCAAAAGCAGCCAGACAGACAAGGCTAAACAAAGGACTGGTATGTGACAGGAAGACTAAGACCAGCTAACACACCCCAGCTGTGTCAACATTTCTCTGTCCTAAACAAGAAGAGATAGCTACATCACCTCACACCTGTAAAAATCCCTGGACCAGGAGGTAATTCACAAATTTGTATGCTGAATATCCTGCTCAATTGTATTCTGCTCAAACATACACTTAGGGTTTTATCCTAGTAACCACAGAAGCTTTGTAATCTTGAGACTTCCAGTGTTGTGGGCTTTTCCTTTAAGTGCCTCACCCCTTAGCAGTAAGACTATTCAGCTAGTTCTGGATCATGTAGAATCCTTGCTGCAGCTTGGGAGTTAAGGAAACCTTTATTTTTGCATTCAGTAGTCTCGTCTTGGACGGTGGTTGTTTTGAGGTCCCACAAACTGGGCATAACAGTCCAGTTCCTTCTTAGTCCCCTTCTTCCTCCTGAGGCTGACCACCAAGGTCCAGCTAGCAGTTTATTGAAGACCAGCCATCAGAAAGTCACATTTGGATGCCCTAATTAACATCCCAGGTAATCATCCTAATATGGGTTCCTCATTTTATCATTATAAGCCACCATATGTTTACCTATGTCTCCTCTATATCCAGAGGCAGTCTTTTGTTCCCCTCAGGAGAAATATCCCCTTCACCTCTCCCTCAGGAGAAATATCCCCTTCACCTCTCCCTTGTTCCCTTACCCTTCTCCCTCCTCCTCCATCTCCTGTCTTTGTATCTTGTTTCCTGCCCTCTGTCCCTCTAGGGAAAATAATTGTCCTGTGTGATGAGAACATGACTGTGGGTGTGTTGTGCCAATTTTGAGGTTTTCACTTACAGCTCTAAGGTGAAGGTTTGCCCTCTGCATGTGTTCCCGCTCCGGAGGGAAGGTAACCTGGCATCAGAAGCCAGGGAATACAATAAGCTTGCAGTGCACAACAATCTCACCAGAGCTTTATTGGGAAAGGGACAGAAGGTGGCTGCCTCTCTTTGGGAGGGAATCAGGAGAGACCTGAGTAGGAAGAAAGCCTTTTATAGGCTATCTTGGACATGGACATTTCCAGGGTAGGGACTGGTGGGTTTTGGAGCTCAGGGATGTGCAGCACAGAGGTTTGATTGGTTTTAAACCTGGCAGTGAGCTCAGACCTTTTTACCACACACAAAGACCATGGTGACAGCCACACAAATGATCAAAATTCCAGTAGTGAGAAGGGGAAGTGGACACATGATCCACTACTAACTAAAAAGCTATTTGTAATGGATAAATGCTGGGAAGGCAAAATCAGTTTTCCCCAATGTTGTGTCAATGGAATATCAACCACCATCTCAGGCAGACTTGGGCTCTTGTGCATTTTGTTGTTGTTTTTGCTGATTTTGTTTCGTTGGGTTTCTCGGTTTGTTTTGGTTTTGTTGTTATGTATGATGACAAATCTGGGACAGGGAGAGACAGAGAGCATATGAAACCGGGGAGTAGGGAGGTTCATACGATCAGGGACTTGGGAGGAGAAAACTACTATGAAAACCTTTTACAAAACAGTAATTATTATAATTAATGGCGTCAAGGAGCACCACAATGCTAAAGTTATGCTCTGTGTCTTTTATTATAGGCAGTAGGGTTCAAAAAATAATGCTGTGCTTTGGAATCTTAGAGGTCTTAACAGGGCTTTTGCAGCAAAGAGTTAAATATATCTTTGAGAGACTAAAAGTTAAAATTAATATATTTTTTTTAATTGGGAGTAAAGGAGAGTTAGCCCATCACCATCTGTGTCAACATTCTTTAGAATAGAAGAAAGGAGATAAGCACCAATTCCCAGTTGTAAAAGTCCCTGGTGGCTGTAAACACCCCTCAGCTCAGGGGATAATTGGCAAACTCATGCCCTCTGGACCCCTATCTTGCTCAAATGTATCTTGCTAAAATATATAGTTAATGCTTTACTTTGTAATTTGTAAGGACCTTGAGTAACTATGGAAACTTTGCAATTTGTGGCCTTGATGCTTATGATCTATTTCTTTAAAAGCTTCCCTGATTTGCCGGTGTGAATCTCATTTCCTTCCAATGGAGTGAGACCCAAGCCTCGCTGCTTGAATAAATGAAGAAGTATTTGTCATTGCATCAGAGTCCAGTCTTTGTCTGTATGGGGTCTCGAGAACCTGCCATAAAACCTTCACAAATTTAAGTGCATTGCAACATTTTGTTTGGGTGTGGATGTCAAGCAATTTACTAGTTCTCACTGAGTTGCCAAGCACATAATACAACATAATAACAGACAAGACATTACTGAGGTTATTGAAGAGCAATTATGTCAATCTACATTATGTTGATAAGGAATTGCAAGGGATGTATTAGAGCCAGAAATCTTTTAATGTTATTTCATGAAGTCTTCAAACAGCTAAATAATATAGGAGGTGCAGGAATAACTATGGTTTTTGCAAAATACAATGGGTGTATCTCCATGAAGCCTCCTATGCATAGGTATTAAATTCTCAGTAAAGGCTAGGAGTATAGTTTCTGTTCCACCCAGCTTTTGCGTGTGTGGGTTTTGAGTTGTTTTATTTCCTTTTCTGGGAGCCACAACTTGCAAGCCAGGGTAAACTAAGGCTATTATTCTACGTGTCTAAAATATCAAAATAAGTGTTGACAAATTACCATTTCCAACTGGCAGCAGGACTGTTGAAAGTGCTGATGTTGTCTAAATCCATAATTAAGTGTAGTCCTCCTGCTAGCACTGGAAAAGATGGAAGGACTAAGATATCAAGGAGGACTGGTCAGTGAAAAATTACTATTTGATACTGTGATGCCAGTATTTGATTTCATTGACAGTTATTAAAGTGAAAACAACAATCTGTAGAGAAAATAGTACAGATGGCAAATGTTCCCCACCGCAGTAAAAATACTGCTTGGTGGCATTTTCCAAAACAAGACTGGATTCCTGTTCATCCAGTGTCTATCTACTGCTTTCACTCTTGAAGGGAAGGCAATAAGAGACCTGAGGGAGTTTGGAAACAAAAGCTTGATTTAGAGATTTAGAGAATATAGTCCAAGGTGTCAGTTCTTGAGGGAATTACACCAAATCACCCAATTACATTAGGTATTTACAATGATAAAAATTTTTCTGAAGAGACTGACACTACAGTTGTTGGGGTAACCAACAATGCTGGTTGTATTAGACTTGATCCCAAGCACAGAATCCATACTCAGTATTGTAATCCTTGTCCAAACCAAAGTCAGGAAGATCATAAGCTCCTCTGGAGCATTGTATACTGTCCTCTGGCTAAACTGACAGTGTTAGGGCTGTTTTTGATTATGTTTTAGCCATTCATTAGCACTGGGAGCAACAATCAGAGAAGCCTCCATTAGCAAACAACACATTTCCATAGAAACTTCCATGCTTTTCATTTCATAAAAATCATGCTTTTTCTTTTTCAAAATTATTTTTTATTGTTTTTCATATCAATCCCAGTACCCTCTCCCTTCTATGACCACCCTCCAACTGCCCCTCATCCCGTTCCCCACTCACTCCCCAAGGTTGGTGAGGCATCCAGGAGAGATCATCAAAATCATTAGAAGACAGGAAAATGACCCAAAGGACAAAGACTTCAGAAATGTAACAATATACATATATACATTTCTCACTAACAGACATATACCTGAAATGTCTTGACTAAAGGTAGAACCGTAAAGTGCAATATGATAAAATATCCTAAGTTGTATCAACATTCAAAATATGTACTTACATCCAGACAGTTTTATATTTCTGTGCAAAACATCATAAGCAGAAAGAGGACCCGAACAGTCCAAATACAAGAATCTAACAACTTAGGTTATCAAGGATCTAGCAATTCAAATTATCTATAGCTAACAGTTGCTAAACTTAGTTCACTAGAAAATATGTAAATCTGTCAGTATCCCATCCTAACCATACCTTTCCCATCCATACCCAAAACTTACCTAAAAGAGATACCCGAGTCTGAGCATCACCTTCCATACCCTGTCCTAAAGAACTAAAACCCAACCCTATGCAGGTGTATATTATCCCCTAAGGCAACAAAAGTCTGGAGAGGACCTGCTGTAACATTTGTAGCCAGTCTCTGCTTGGCAGGAGATGCTTGACTGAAGTTCTCATCTGAAGCTCTGGCCACAGTGTAACAAGAAGGTGCACCCTTTCAGCCAGCTAGTCTGGAGATGTCTCCAGCTTTATACTCCCAACCTGGTTTTAGGGTGATGTTTGTTAGTTCAGAGGCATCAAGTGGAATCAAGTGGAATAGATGAAATGGGCCCCATCTTCCTTCGGGAGACTTCAAAGATTGCTGTTAGGAACGTTTTTGTTTGCTGTGGAGGACTTAAACATTAATATCAGCACAGAAAGCTTAACTTCAATAGGTGAACATTCAGGGAAAGTAACAGTAAGGATGGATTAAGAATGAAGAAAAATTGGGATTTTACAGATATTAGAGTCCTAGATTTTGTTTCCTTTTGTCTTACACGAATGGCTTTTGATATGAGACAGAAACTTTGAATTTTATTTAATCAACATGTTTGAACTTGGAGAAGGAGGGTCAAGTTCAACTCCAAAGCCAGATATGATTTTTATGTATATAGGGACTACGACTGTGCTAGGAGGTAAGAGGATATGAGTGTAGTATAAGTATTTTAACACAGCATTAGATTCTCCTTTGTTTGATGGTTCTTTCTGGATAGCTACCCTCTCCTTTTTAGGCATATACATGCTCTGTGTCTTTGTGCTTTTTTGGAGATGGGTTTTTTTTCTGCATCCCCTGAAAGACAAGATCAAAACACTCCTTTTACCTTTTTTTGGGGGGGGGCAATTTGTCATCCCCAGACAGGTAAAACTTCTTTACTTCCTCAAACATTATTGTTTTTTGTTTGTTTGTTTGTTTTGTTTTTTACATTTCTACTTCAGAATCAGTAACAATATGCCATCCATATAATGGTAAACTAGGAATTGTGGAAACTGTTTACAAATTATTTCCAAAGGATTTTGCACAAACTATTGGCCCAGTGTGGACCTAGGTAACATTCCCCTGGGCAAAACCTTCCACTGATATCTCTTGACCAGCTGAGAACTGTTGTAAGTTGGTACTGTGAAGGCAAATTTTTCCTGTTTTTCTTGTAAAGATATAGTAAAGAAGCAACCTTTTAAATCAATAACTATAATAGACCATTCTTTGGGTATCTGAGAAGGTAAAGGCATTCTAGGCTGTAGAGAGCCAATTGGCTGAATTACTTTATTGATGGCTCTCAGGTCTGGAAGCATTCTCCACTTTCCAGATATCTTTTTGATAACAAATACAGGAGAGTTCCAAGGGCTGGTAGATTCCTTGATATGTCCAGCATTTAGCTGTTCCTAAACCAGGTTTTCTAAAGGCTCTAACTTCTCAGAGCTCAAAGGCCATTGCCCCACCCAGAGAGGTTCATCTGTTAGCCATTTTAAGGGTAGGGCTTTTGGTTCCTCTGTTAGTTTGGCACTTGTATTCTGTTTTTGCACAGCCTGGATATTTGGTGCCTGTCTTGTACAGTACTTTATCATATTTTTCTAGACCCATGGGTTTGTTTATGGTTCATATCGAACACTGTAAGATGTTAATGTGGGTATTCCACTGATGTAATAGATCATAACCCCTTCAATTTATTGCTACACATATGGCCCAGCCTTCCTCTCTGTCCTTCTGGTCCTATACATTGAACCCATCTAATGCTTCACTTTACCTGAGACTTGGTTCCAACCCCTAAGAAGTGAACATTTGCCTCCCTGCAGGGGCCATCTTGGAGGCCAAGATTTTTGAGTTATAATGGTTACATCTATCTCTGTGTCTACCAAGCCCATTGGCATAATCTTATTTATTTGTTCTCTTAATTTGGGTCATTGATTACTTATACTAGTTTGCCAAAATGTACTTTTTTCTTGTTTTTTTGTTTGTTTGTTTATTTGTTTGATTCACCCTCCATATGTAACCTAATCTACCATCTATAGCAGCATGATTTTTTTCAATAGACAATGGACTTTCTAATCTTCCTGGAGAGGATTGTCCTCTATAGTGACGGGGAATGACGGAGCTACTTTTGACATGGGGACCATCGAGAGCCCCCACCCAAGGAGTTTCCTGATTGTAAGGGGGTCCTTGCTTGTCCCTGGTCGATCTACATTCATTGGTCCACTGTTGGCCATTGCCACAAATTCTACAGAACCTCGGCCTTCTGTTTGATTCATTCCTATAAGGAGTGTTATTTCTAGAAATGCTTTGCCTACAATTTCTTCTTAGATATCCTAGTCTACCACAATTAAAACACCTGTTATTTTGATGTCTTTCCAAATCTTTGGATATCGTTTCTCCTACCCAAGTGTCAGTGTCATGGTCGTGAAACTCAATGTTGGCTGTGTGCAGGACCCATTCATCTAATGGTGCTGATCAGATCTTTAATGGCCAAAGCATTGTATTGTGGATTTGCATTCCCATAAGCTAAGGATTCTATGAGTATTCACCTAGCTTCTGGGTCTCCTACCTCTAATTGTACTGCTCTGGATAATCTTTATAGAAATATGTTAAAGCATCCTCTGGGTTCCTGCATCACCATGGTAAAGGGTTCTCTTCTCTCCACTGGTTCATGAACCTTATCCCAAACATTCATAGCTGACGTACTGCACAGAGACAAGATGTGTTCATCATAGGCAGTTTCACTTTCTGGGTCAGCATAAAGTCCCTCACCAAGATTTTTATCTTGGGGAGCATTATAAACCTTTCTTTAAGCCCTGAAGTTCAAGAGCTTTTACTTCTTCCCTCCATGAAGCCCTGCATTTAACTTGAGATGAATTTTCAAAGAAAGCTGATATTAGTTGATCCCAGTCCTTAGGGGGTCACCCTATTACCTCTGCCCATGACTCTACTAATTGCCTCACATATGGTTAGTGCATGCCCAAGGAGATTACTGCTTCCTTTATCTCTTCTAATCTTTCATACATATTGGTTCCCACTTGCATGCAACAAAGCATTTTGAGTGTTTTTTTCCTGGCTGGTTTTTCAGTACCAGCTACACGGACAGCCATAGGAGATGACAAAATGACCCTAGTTATGTCTTCGAGGACTCTGACAGATGTTGGTAATTTTAAATCTCTTTGTGCCCTGTTACCTGTAACTCTTCTTCTGGTGTATCAGATCGAAGGTTCTAGGGCCTTCAATCTATTCACCTTTGTTTCTCTGAGCATTTCAACTTCCTGGATCATATACTTTTCTAAAGATTTCATTGAATCAGTCAGGTTCTTGTTCTCTTGCTTTATATGTGATTCTAAGCATTTATCCTTTATATGTGATTCTAAGCATTTATCATTCTCATCCTTAGATATTATCTCAGGGCATGTAAACTGCCTTGCAGAAACAATGTTCTATCTGCTAGCTTGTCATTATGCTCAGACATGGAACAAGTCCTGTGGTTAGTTTTTCAATCTGATGTTCCAGTCTTTGTATTTTGCTTGTGGAGTCATGAGACACGGAACGAGTTGTTTCCGCTAGTATTCTAATGTTATGTTCCCTTGTCTCTTTCTGTTTTGGTTGTTGAAGTGGCAGATTCTAAACAAATTTTGTCTATTAGTTTATGTTTATCTAGTTTAACTCCATTGCCATTTTCAATATTCTGAATACTTTTATTCCAAGTTCTCATTAGTTGCCGGTAAAATCTGTATGGTTTGTACACATTCCTTATTCTTTGCTCTCTTCTCAAACCATTTCTTTAAAGATATTATGTGGATTATGAAATTAATCACCATTATTAGGGATAGGTATATTTATTAGCTTAAAATACAAAGAGTGCAGGAGGTTGCTTTCAGTAGAAACCTGTTATTCTTAACCATGATGCTCTTTTTTTGCCTTTCGGTCTCAACTTGCAGTAACTACGGTTGGCCGGCAGGTGGCGAAGGTTTCCTGCCATACACAGTGTGGCCACAAGATGTGGTGCAACCAGTTTGTTTCTAACTTGATAGATTCTGTGAATTCTAAGCAAAACTTTCTGGTAATTCATATCAAGTGATTTTTTTCCGGAAAAGGAAAAGGCCAGGCTCACGTGAATCACAGAGAATCCATAGAGAATCCCAGAGACTCCAGGGAGTCCCTATAGTTTGGCAGTGTAGCAGGGGGCATGCAGGCAGCCAGGCCCTCACCCCCCTTCCAATCCCCAGTTCTCTGAGTTGCTCAAAGTTATCAGCTCTGACCACACTGCAGGAGAATGTAGCCAGCAGAGGGGTGGCCGTGGGGGCAGGCAGTGAGCAGTTACCATTGGGAACCTGCTCCCAGGAGCTGAAAAACCGGGCAGCTGGGGAAGCATGTGGGCAATGGCGGACTAACTTCAGGAGTCAGGTCTGTGGTTGAGGAGGAAGCCAGTATGTGCTAGCAAGGGGAAGAGAGGGGCAGGAGCTAGCACTCAAGTGCTCAAGGGCATCTAATTGAAGGGACTAGCAGAGGGGCAGAGGGAGAGGGAGGGGTTTAGGCGCAGATGTCTTGCTGGCTCTGTGAAAATCACACTTCGGACACCATATATGGATGCACAGTTTGAGATACGTGGGATGAGGTTAAATGCAGATTAATTTTATTCCAGGAGAAGTCCCTTACATGAGAAACCGGTGACCCGCAGCTTCTAAGGATTCACACCCAGGCTGCTCTCCTTGACCCCACTGAAACCAAGAGAGAACCCTGGGGTCAGGACCTCAAAATTAACCTCAACTTCATCATCTGTGACCACGCCCCTTTGGGTGTGGTCATTGCTACAGGTGCGGGAGGGTGTGGTGCGGTGTGGGGGGAATGTCACTCTACACTCCTGGTAAGACCCTTGCTCCTCTCTAGCTAGCTGGAAAGCAGGATGAAGCCAGGGACAGCAGAATCGTGTCTGCCATGCGAGTGGAATGGAGCTGATGATGCTGGCTGGTATGGACACTGACAAGAAGTGGATGGGTACCCAGAGAAGAGCAGTAGTTAGTTCCCTATGACACTGGGATTTGGACTACTGTGACTGCTACCACGGCACAACATGGCACCAGGGGTTCTCAGTCACCTGGGACCTTGTGCTCCATTGCAGAATGATGACGGCAAGCCTCTGTCTCTTCCACTTTTCATTGAGTGGGTTTGCAGAAGGAATGGACGATTATTGATGGTTCCTAGCCCTTGGTTTCACCTTGGTGGGGTAGTTTTCTAGAACTCAGTCAAAGCTGTGCTTTCTTTTCTTCTCGTTTTCCTTTCCTTTCTTTCTACTTTCTGTAAGTGGTGTGTGTGTGGTTTATTGTCATGTGCAGAAGTGCCATTGCAAATACAGAGTTAGAAGACAACTTTCAGCAGCCAGGTCTCTCCTTCCACTATGAGATCCAGGTTGTCAGGTTGCCCTTCTTAACACCTTTACCTTCTCAACCATCTCATAGGTCCAGAGGTCTATCTCTGACCCTACGGTTTGAGGACATGAGGAAGTCATCGGCCATGAGTGAAGGCCATGTCACTTGTCTGAATACTTTTTAGAATTATCTCTAAATGACTCTGGTCTTTATACTTGTAGCACTATTCACTCATGTTAAGTGTGAGGTCCAATTATTAAGAACAAGAATGATATATTGATCATGAGTACCAAGTGCTCATCACAGAACACCCAGAGCTATACTCAAAACAACCCACTCTTATACACCAAGGACTCACCAGTAGAGTTTTGATCTTCACTCTACTTTATGAGATCTGTGTGCTCCCACACACACTGTCATCCAATAAATAGTCTGTGTGAATTGGTGCATTCTGCAGAGTGATCCCTTATTTGTCTTGTAGCCTACCTGACTGCCTTCTTTTCTTCCCCCTCCATTCCTTGCTTCCTTCCTTTCTTTAGTCATGTGTATCTGCTTATTGACAGGGTCTCTCTATTATGTAGGTCTGGTGGTGCTTAAACTTATCATATAAACCAGGCTGGCCTCAGACTCACAGGGCTCTATCTGCCTCTGCCTCTGCCTCTGCCTCTGCCTCTGCTCTGCCTCTGCCTCCTGAGTGCAGTGATTAGAGGTGTGCATCACTTTGCAGGGATTGACTTCTTCTTTGTGTATGCTTTGTGTATGTCTTATTTTTTCTTTCTGTGACACATACTCTGGGTAATTTGGCACAGCCTACTTGTAGGGAGAACTCCTTACCTGGTACGCTGCTGTGCCCATGAACACTTGTTGCCATAAGAGTATAGTTTAAAGCTGTTCACAAGGCTAGGCATCCATCTGGCAAGGACCAGGAGGCCAGACTTCATTTCCCTTCCTTCTCCTTTTTCTTCTTTCTTCACTCTTTAAACCCTACACTGGAAAGCTTTAAACCCTACATCTCAACCCACTCTTCATGAATACACTTGTATTTCCTTGCTCTGCACCTACACCCAGGGCAGCTATGCCTGAAGATTTCTATGGATATGATTTATGCCAATGCCTACAGGAAAAGAGCTAAAATTTCTGTGAAGATCAGACTTGCTCTTAGAATTGAGAGAACATGAATCATTATTGTAGGGTGAGCAAGGGTTCTTTTAAGGATGACCGAAAGAATGACCATTGTGGGGAGATCTTTGCTCAGGCAGAAAGGACTTAATGGCCCTCAGACCCTTGCTGACCTAAGCAGGCTATCTGAGCATAGAATAGTAGCATCACAAATTGTTCCTTCCAATGTCTGCCAAGAGAGAAGTCAGCAACTGCTGCTGTGCCATGAGATGGGGTAACCTGAACCAGCCTGCAGCCACCACCATAAACTGAGCTTTCTGTCTACGAGGTCCTGCAATGCTTTAGTCCTAAATAAGTACCCAGAGGCTGCTAGTAATTATCAACTGGAAGCTCTTATTTCCAGGAATGATCCTATCTGTCCCATGGGTGACCGACGAAATGTCAGGAAAAACACCAAGAGAATCACCAATATTACGAGAGAGAGGAGAGTGTGCAGGCTTTGCGGTCCCGGCAGTATTCTGTGGTGTCCCAAAGTCCACTGCTCTTTGCTGAGTGAGATGTCCCCGGGTGCTTTTGCCTCATCTGCAGAAGCACAGGACAAGAACTCATAGCCTGGATCAAAACTAGGCTGCAGGCTCACAACAACCCAGGACTGCCGACTCTGAGAAAAACAAACGAGACTGGGATGGACATCCTCATCAGGTAAGAACCCAAAAAAGCGAGGCAGGCAAAGCTGGCCTGGGTGTGATCACTCTATGCACATTATATCTGAAGCATTTATGGGGAAATCAGGGGGCACTGGTCTTCAAGAAAAGGTAGAGTAGTCTCCAGAACAATAGGCAGACTAGGAATTTAGAGTGGGAATGTACAACTTCATAATGAATGGTGAATGAAAGAAAGTACCAGATGCTGGAGTGGTGCCTAGCCCTTTGACCACAGGTTCTGATGGGTTTCCCTTGATGTCATTTTACCTGTTACTTTCCCTGTCAGAGGCAGTGGCAAAGCCTGAGGATATACTTTATGTTTGAGGTAAGGCTGGCCAGGCAGACACTGATCCAGGGAGGGTCTCTGCTTGAGGGAGGGCCCTCACCATCCCACCCTATGCAGCACACAGGGCTAGACACTCGTAGCCACCTCAGCTCCTGGACAGGGACTCATCTCATCAAGGGGTCTGCACTGTTGCAATGTGAGACCCACAATGTACTACAAACTACGCTTCACATCTTTCAAAGAGGACTCACTGCTGACCATGGAATAAAGATGAAGTCCTCCAAAGTAAAGACTCTGTGAAACTGATTGGCCTTGTGTTGATGTTAGCTGCCTAACATCTGAAAGAACTCGAGATTTACTGGATGAACAGTCAGAGGGATCTGTATGGGACCACATGACGACTCAGACCACATCCCACTTACTGACTCACAGGGTTTCTTGGCTTCAATCCTCTGGGGTGGCTTCCCTATCAGGTAACAGAAACTTCCCAACTTCTGAACACATGGGCTGCAAAGAAGCTTAAGCCTGGACACCAAGCAAGAACTCACTGTTAGCTCCCTCAGAGGAAGAAATTTTGGTCCAGATGCACCTACCAGCTCAAAGCTGCCAGCTCCACACCTCTCCATGTCAGTCAGAACACCATGGGACCCTCTCCCTCCTGTAGTGTTGACACTGTTGCAATGCTCAGCAACTGTGGCAAGCCAACCAGCTCTGCCAGAGGTACCAGTTACACAAGGATACACACCAGACTAGTCAGGAAGTTTCCTGCAAAAGCCTTTTCCACTGTACAGCTGCAGAAACTTCTAGGCCTGCCTCTCATTCAAGGGGACGACACCTATGTTCCCAGTTCCTAAAACAGGCACCGGAAGAGAAGGGGCATCGCCTTCATGATGGTGAGGAAGTTATGAAGGCATTGTCTATACAAGCCCCAGACTTTAAGGATACAAAATTAATCAGTTCTTTTACTGATGGGGCTTAAGGCTACAAGAAGGGTAATTGTCCCTCAAATCAAAAGATTCAGAGTTACAATATATCACAACAGGGAGATCTGCACGATAGCTCTGGCTCTGAGGCCCACATGTGGTGGCATTGCCTGACACTCTTATCCCATCTCTTCTGGATCCTACACATCTACCCCCTAAACTCCCTTCCCACTCCCATTACTATATCCCAGCCCCCAACTCCAGGAGGTACTCCTTCTACTCAAGACCCTATGGTCAAGTGTACAGTTAGGACTGTGAAAGCAAAGGATTATCTTGTGTACACAATTCTCTTCAGCCTCATACAGATTCTGTAGAAGAATAATAACTGTAGTCTCCCTGTGATCCTCTATGATGCCATTACTAACCAATGACAAATATCTTCTCCACCACATTTAGAGACTCATTCAGGCAAGATGCAAAATTGAGCAGGCCCCTGCTCTGGGGGTGGCTGAGGCCATGCCGGACAAGTAGGAGGTAAAACCTGGTTACCAAGTGATGATTGACACTTCTTCTCTCCTGGGAACCCAATAAAGGGTACAAATAGCTTTTGTCTGTTGTTGACTCTGTGTGACCATGGCAATGGGGGAGAAAGTCATTCCACGGTTCCAGGGCAAGGATGACCTTACCCACTGGGTCTTGGAACATCACTGATCAATGTTCTGCTGTAAGTACTTGGCACAGAATCCCTGAAGAACACAAGTATTCATGTTTCCTTCAAATCAGGGCAAAGAACACCTTCCCCTCGCCTGCCACAGGGAGTCAGGGATCCCCTGCATGTGCATGGCTGGGGATGGAGACTTGGGAGGTCCTGTGCTGACACTGAAGCTGCTGCTGTCTGGGAGAGACAAAGTAGAAAACTCTTCCCATTGCATGGGAATGAAGGGCTGCCTGGCTGGCATCCCGCACACCAAAGCTCTCAGTGGAAACCTAATGCCATCAGGCAATGGAGTTAGTTTGGCTATGCTCTGGAACTGAGTTGCCCCTCAGAGTCTTGCATGGTATGGATGCCCGGGATGCTCATCCATGCATTTTGGAGGGGGATATTTTAGCTGTGTCAGGAGGAATTGATGGGTGTGCCAGGCCTCTGAAGCAGAATTCAAAGTGTTTCTAGGGGCCTTGCTGTCTGGTCTCCCATCTTGTGGGTCCCCCTGATAGGTACCAGATGCTTTCCTGTAGCTTCCAAAGGCAGGGTTCTTACAGTGTAGGATGTAGTCATGCAAGGGGGAAAAGCCTTTACCTCATCCACAAGACAAGATTAGCTCACTGGAAGGACCCTGTGTGATCAGGCTCATCCATGGTTCCTTGGGGTAGGCTCTCCCACCCCCTGCATGGCCTCAGGGATCTGGCATCCTGCTCTATGCTGACTGAAACCCCAGATTTGTTCACCTGAATAAGAAAAAAGGTCTGCTACCATCCCACTGCTGACTGAGTGGAGTCACCGACTGACATGTCTCAGAGGTGAGGCCTCTGGGGAGCTTCCGGTCCTCCGTGTTCTATAGTACCCAGCACAGTCCTCTTTCTGGTTTCCAGGATTGGAAAGGGGCCATTTCTACAGGGCATTTGACCCAGAGGCAAAGATATCAAGATGGGGTTTGCCAGTGTCAAAACCCCTGAAATCTGACAATATCCTTGTGGGATGCCATAGCTACCCATACCTCAGCATGGGCAAACATGCTAAAAGACCTCAACCTGAAGGTCTCTGATTGGCCAAAGCCGTCACCCAGGTCACAGGTAAGCCAGCAACTCCTCATTTCTGATGCAGAAAGAAGGTTTTCAAGGACCTTGAGTGCAAACCTGACAGCCACGAGAGATAATAAGAGACCAATCGATTATCACTCTGGAACAGAAGCATCTCCAGCACTCTTGTCCTCTTTCTCATTTATAGGGTGTCTTGGGGAATGCTGACCATGGGAAAAAGTATGACCATTCCCAAGTGTATCTAGGAACAGAAATTGGGAAATCCACCCCATGGCCACACTTCCAGAAGGTAGCATCCCCTTAGGCCTAAGTTCATATGCTGTCCACACTTAGATGCTTGCCTGGGTGACCTGTCTTCTCCCACCAGGGTAGAGCAGTGGAAGGGACAGAGAGGTTCCTGGGGGCTCTTGGGTTCCATGGGTCTTTTCACACCTGAATTTTACATGACATGTATGTGGGACAGCTTCTGGATCTAGGGTTTTAGGCTCCTCTACTCATCCCTTGACTTCTGCCTCAAGAACCCTAGATAAATTCCAAGGACATTAGCACTTCCAGTGGGGAAACACATTTAAAGTTCTGAATAGAGACAGTTAGCAAGAGATCAGCACTAATGATTTCATCCCTCACACAACTCCTAAGTACTTACTCACGGGTCAGCACAGCCCTTCTGCCCATAAAACACACACACACACACACACACACACACACACACACACACACACACACACACGGCCCAGGGAATATAAACATGGGATACAAACATTATTTACAACCATTCAGAACAAGTAAATATAGACATGCACAAACACACAGATAAATTGACTAATCACCCATACATTATTGCCACATCAGCCCCAGTGGAGACAGTGTAGCAATGGCTGAGAGAAATCTCAATGGCTACCTGTCCAGAGGTTCTCACCACAAGTGGTTATGTCTCCTGGGGAAAAGTGGTTCAGGACCCTGCAGGTGATTGCCCGACTGACAGTCTGGAACAGGTGCTAGGTGATTGTTGTGCTATGATAATTTTAACGCTTTTGATCATGGGTGCTTTGGCCTATAGCTCCACTGTTAATTCAGAGAAGCCCAGGAAACACTTAGATATAGTTACAGGGACAGAAAGAGATACAGACAAGCCCTCAGCTACAAATCCCAGGGTGCCAGTGGAGACTTCAGGTGTCAGCCCAAGGCCTAATAAATTAACATACCTAAAGCTATAGGAATTTGCCCAGAAGATGACCCTGCTTAATTAGCCCGCCTGAAGCAAAGCTGTTGTGGGGATTTACTACTAAGATTTTAGGGCCCCTAAATCAATAAAACAGCACAAGAGTTCTTATCAATGCTGTTAAAAGTTTACTGACCAGAGACAATGATTATTCTCTAAACTCAGTAAATCAAATCCCTGGTAAGCTGACCACAAGCAGGCCAAAATAAACATGAGATGTATTTACGATCTCATGCTCCAAAATAATTGCTGACATTTCTATAGTATGTCTGTAAGTTTTAAACTGTGGCCAAAGATCTGTTCCTTGAACTTTCTGCATAAAAACCTGATGCTCTGAAATAAAAATGGCAGCAGTTGCAAACCTCCTCCAGTGTGTTTGTGTCTGTCTGTCAAGCCGAAGCCACTCCTGACCTGTTCATCGGAGTCTTGGTCTCCCCGGAGACCCATCGCCCACTGAAAGGTCTGCGGCACATTATCTCTCTCTCTCTCTCTGCCTTACACACACACACACACACACACACACACACACACACAAACACACACAAAGGGCCCAGAGAATAGGAACATGGTATGTCCAACATTATATACAATCATTCAGAAACAAGTAACATTCAGAAACAAGTAAATATATACACATGCACAAACACACAGAGAAACTGACAAATCACACATAAATGATCTCTCTCTCCCTCTCTCCTCCTCTCTCTCTCTTCCACAATAACACACACACACACACATACACACACACACACACACATACACACTACTCCCACAAACCAACTCATGGGCACTAGACCTCAAATCACATATTTTAAAAAGACCACTTAAAGAACTTTACCTCCAGTTCCCATAAAAACCAGACCAGCAACACATCCACCATTGCTGTATGTCCTGTTACTGGCCTCCTTCTGCTTTTCCCAATCTCTCTTAACTCCCATATGTGGTAGATCTAATCCAAAATGACCACACACTAATGTCTGTAGAAAAGACCTCCCAGGAAAAATCAGTACCTCCAGAGGATGAGATGGCCAATGGACAGGTGTGTTTATTTAAAAGGACTGTTAGAAAGCTGCATGCATGTAAGGACACAGCAGGAAAAACAAAACAGTTTTATGCTAAGCACCACAGGGAGTTTGTCAGCAAGATCACCTGGAACAGGCTCTGCTGAGGAGTCTTCATAGTCCAGTCTGGCCATTCCCAGCAGGGTTCCCACCAAGAGAGTCCAGGGAAGGCTGCATGCCAAAGGTGGACAGCCCAGGTGATATATGAGGATCCTGGGTGACTGTGTCAGGAATGAGTGATAGCAGAGGGTCCTGTGTGCCTGTCACAGATTGATGAGTGGTAGGAGCTAGAGTTGTGGGCTACTAGTGCCCTGGAATCTGTAACACACACACACACACACACACACACACACACACACACACACACACACACACGGTCCCAAACCCAGCTGGCATGCTCACGGTTCAGACCCGGGCAGATGTACATCTAGAAAAGACCACACTTTGAAAAAGCCTGAGCCCCTTGCAAAACACTCCTAGAGCAGAGATCAACCCCTGGGTAGTAGAGAGGATTGTGCCTGTCGGTAACTTTCTCACACCAAGGGAGCCCCAAGACCAGGTGGGAGAGGGCAGTTAGTGGATAGCAGAGCAGACCTCCTCTGACCTGGCTGTGTAGATTGGGCCTTTCCTCCAAGGGCAGGAGTGGGAGCTGCTACAGCCTTGGGGTCCTTGGTGAGGAGACAGCTCTGCTCCCCGTGGAGACAGGGAGACAAGATGAAGGGTCCCTGGGGAAAACGCCTGGCTGCTGATGTTGGATTTTCAGGAAGTTCCGGAGGTGGTGACATAAGAGCAGGACAAGCTGCCACAAGAAGAGGTTAAGATCAGACAGGAAGTCCAGAAAACCCGTGGGCAGAGCCTGCAAGGGGCTTAGGGAAGCTGCACTCTGCATTGGAGGAGTTGCAGCTGCTGCAGCACCTCATGTGCTCTATCAATGATCAAGCTAGCAGGACCTATGAGCTCCTAGGAGGGATGTGGCTGAGAGGCTCAGATCCCACCTGAAAACACAGTCTGGTTGTCATCCAAGGCATCCCTGGCTTCTGGGACACAGCAGTATCCTTACCAGGGTGACTGTCTATGAGGGGGACACTGGAGACTCTCCCTGAAAAGCAGTAAAGAGGGTCCATGTTGCCATAGGAATAGGGGCAGTAACTAGTCCAAATGGTGAAGGTCTTTGCACAATTCCCTGGCCTTGGCTTCAGAGAGAGGGAGAGAGACACACACACACACACACACACACAGAGAGAGAGAGAGATAGAGAGAGAGAGAGAGAGAGATTCTTCTCTCTGTATATGAAAATGTTTATAGCTATAATACTTATTTAGCTATTTGGGAGGGTGTGTTAGTCACTGTGTGCTCTCTTCTAATTTTTTGTACGACAGTACTTGAGTTTGTGTGTGTGTCTGTAAAGATTGTGAATCTTTGCATGGAGACTGTGTTTGTGTCTCACTCTGTGTGTGTGAGTGAGTGTGTGAGTGTGTGTGTGTGTGTGTGCGTGTGATTGTGTGTGTGAGAGTGTGTTTGTGTGATTGTGTTGTGAATGATGTCTTTGAGAGCTTTAGCACTTTTACTGATTCCCTGAGAAACCATCCATGTCCAGGAGTGTGAGCTAAAAAGAAAAAGAAAAAGAAAGATAACACTTATTGGTATCACCTTAGTGTAGGGATATGGGTCATTGTCTTCCAATTATGAACCTCACTCAGTTTGAGTTTACTATGGGCCACCATTTTCACCATGGCAGAGACCATGTCAAGTCAGGCTGTGCAGGGTAGGCTAACTGTGGATTCTCACGCTCTGTGACTTAGGTCCATTCTGAAGGTGGACTGAAACCAATTCCTGTTGTCCTCCAATGAAGCCAGTTCACTTTCCTTTTGGGTTTTAACTCTGCTGGCTGGGCAAGGGTCCTCTGCCTTCTGCTCAGGGGTGAATACTCAAGTAAATGCCTGTGACCTATGTCTATGTCACCAAAGCACTTTCCCCTGTCCTTCCTCACTGGGTCATGTTTGCCCCATAAAAGGACCCGAAAACCCTCTCCAGAAAGAGGGGGCCATGAGTAGCACCTGTGGCTTCCCTGGGCCAGAGGAGAGGCTCTTGTGCCTGGATAGGTTCTGCTCACCATTTCCCAGTGTTTAGGACTCCTCGACCAAAGGCAGATGGTGAACCACCCCAAGATCTCAGGCTTCCTCTGGGAGCAAGATGAAGACCCGCAGGGCTCCTTGTTGAACTTGCAGGTCATCAGCCGGGATGTGGCCCGGGCAGTGGGCATGGTACTGTTAGGGCTCTTGTCCTGCTGGGGCAGCTTTACATCCCAGCTAGGAGGATCCTCTGTGCAGGGTGTGCTACACAACAATGTCCTCTGCTTTCTGCCCTGCTCTGACAGGTGGGGGAAGTGTGCCCAGCAAAGTAGTACCTCTCAGGATGACCTTTGTCTCTGCCATCAAGCCTTACTTCTGTAATAGACTGATTTGAAAGGAGTACAGGATCAAGCTGTCTGGTAAGAGGTCTGTCCCTGACAGGGAGTCACACTGAGGACTTGGGGCTGTTTGCTAGGGTGGAAGGGGGATCTACATGCTGGAACACAGGCTGTGTGCCTCCCACCCGCAGGGTATGAGGAATCAGTATAGAGCACTGTGGAGTGGTATGCAGACTGTGGCCCTGTCACTCTCAGCTGCTGGCAGGAACCCCAGGGGAGGCTCATGATCGTGGACTGGTTGTGTGCCCACTGCTGCCCAGCAGACAACATGCTAGCTGAGGTGGAGCTCCTCTGGATACCTTGCTCCTGAATGGAGCTGCCTGAGTGCTCAAAGCTCCTGATGCTGGAGAAGGACACTTAGCACACATGCCAGAGTCACTTTCCTCTCCTCTTTCCAGGACATTGCAGAAGACCTGTGGCTGGATCCCAGGAAGTAATTCCCTGGGACAGGACAGGGCTGGAATGACAGTCTGAGGGATTACAGGCAAGGTCTCTTCCATGGCAGAGCCACCCCTGGGCTGGTGTTCCTTTGTTCTGTGGGAAGGCAGGCTGAGGAAGACACAGGGACCAAGCCATTAGGCAGCACTCCCCCCATGGCCTCTGCAATAGTTCCTGACATCAGGTTCTCACCCTGTTTCCGTTCCCGTCTTTACTTCCATCAGTGATGAACAATGACATGAAAGTGTAAGCCAAATAATCCCTTCCCTATCCAAGTGCTTTTTTTGTCATGGAGTTCACTGCAGTAAAAGAAACTCTGAGACAAATAACTTACAATTATATACCATTAACAGAGTTTGTTGTGCCTAATGGGTTTTGCCATCCTCCAAGGAAGTGACTCCTGATTGCAAAAGCAAACGGTTTTTATTGCCAAGAACCAGACAGGCTGGGACCTCCTCACTCTATAGGAAGAGTAAGGTGCATGCATGCTCACAAATGCGAAGCATTTTTAAAAGGGAAAATGGAAAGGGAGGCTTGAGACCACTAGCCTCAGTTCAAAAGGTTTCCAAGGTTACAGACATTCAATAGAGTACAAACTTTTTTTTTAATTTATTTTTCTTATTTTACACATCGATCCCAGTTCCCTCTCTCTCCCTCACTTTCTTCCTTTCGTCCTCTCTCCCTCTCTCCCACCCTCCCATGCCTCCCAACCACCCTCCCCTCCCATCCCCCCTACTCCAAATGTAGGGTGATGCCTTCCACAAGGGGTCATCTAAATCTGTCAAGTCATTTGGAGTAGGGACTAAACCCTCCCCCCCCGAGGTCTAGGTTAAGGGAGTATCCCTCCATGGGGAATGTTCTCCCAAAGTCCTTTGGTGCACCAGGAATAATACATCCTGGTTCCACTGTCAGAGGTCCTTCTGAGACCCACGTTTAGGGGGTCTGAGTTAGTCCAATGCTGGTTTCCCAGCTATCAGTCTGGGGGCCCATTGACTCCCCCCTTGTTCAGGTCAGCTGTCTCTGTGGGTTTCTGTAGCCTGGTCTTGTCCTCCCTCTCTGCATCTGGATTCCAATTCAGCTCAGTGTTTAGCTGTGGGTGTCTGCTTCTGTGTCCATCAGCTACTAGATGAGGCCTCTATGGTGGTGGATAAGTTAGTCATCAATCTCCTTATCAGGGAAGGGCATTTATGGTAGCCTTTCCACTGATGATCAGATTGTTAGTTGGGGTCAGTCTTGTAGGTCTCAGGACATTTCTCTACAGTCAGTTTTCTCTTCAAACCTATTTCTTTATAATGTGGACAGGCTCAGTGGCCTTGTTCTCAAGATAATTAGCTAGGGAGGATGCTGGTGTTGGGCTCTGGGTTTCTTCTTTATATCCTTAGAACAGCATGTGGGCTCTGTCCTCTGTAGTGATGAAGTTGTCTACTTGTAGAAATTCTTGTTCTCTCTAGTGTACTCTTCTTGCCTTAAGCCCTACTTTATATCTTTTACTTATTAATTTTTCCATCTCAATTGATAGTCGTGAATTGATTAGTGAGGTTATAAAACAGGCTGTAAAGCAGAAGTTAAGAAAAGGAACTTAACTCTCTGATTGTTTTGTTTTAACAGAATAGAAATCCATAAAATGTGTTACTCCTTCTTGGTGGGGTCTCACACATTAACCAAGACTGACCTCAAACTAGTGACAATCCAGCTTCCTCAACCTGTCCATAATTATTGGCATGTACCATCTAATTCCAGTGTTAGTTTACTCAATGTGAAGATTAAACAGTAACACTTTTCTTTGTGCATTTATTTCTGTGTTTTGTTTAAGGACAAATTCATCATTTGCAGCTCAGCCTGGCAAAGAATTTTTCATCCTTCTGCCACTCAATACATGAGCTACAGGCATTTACTACCACCAGAGCATTTAAACAGACATCCCTTAGAGAAACCAGGGAATATATGTTAGCAGCATATATTCATTCCTTGGTTGTTTATAGGGACAGTACAGCTTTCTACATTAAATTTTTGTAGGTGTTGTTGAAGAATGTCATAGATTATTGAAAGTTTGGATTGTAATAAAGTTAATTAAATGTTTAACTTTACTTACAAATTATTTCCTTTGGGTCTGTAAGTTGATAAGGCTTCATTTTTATTTAAAAAAATTGGTAGGAATGATGTTAATCTAGTCATAGTGGGTCCAGTTCTTTCTTGTGATTGCAATATGAATATTGAAAAGCAGTGACAAGTTAAAAACTGATAAAGTTCAAGAACATACTTTAATTTTATGTTTTTATAAATGTTTACTTAAAGTGGAAACAATCTTATTTTACTTATTAATACCAGTTTCCTCTTTTTCCCATCCTCCCATGACCCCAACCAATGTCCCCATCCCACACCCTATCCCCTCCCCAGGAGAGTGAGGCTTCCCATGGGGTATCATCAAAGCCTGTCACATCATTTAGGGCAGGGCATAGGCCCTCCCCTGTGTATCTAGGCTGAGAAAGTATCTCTCCATTGGGGAATGGGCTCCCAAAGCTAGGAACCTACTTTAGACTTAATGAAGAAATGAAAAATAAAATAAAGCTTCACTATTTGCCTTTGTCTCTTCGTCTTTTTTTAGCAATAATTGTTGGTCCTGATGGACAACCTTTAACAGTCTATCCTTGCGTGTTTTGTGGAAAGAAATTTAAGTCTAAAAGTTTCTTGAAAAGACACTTGAAAAACCATCCTGAACACTTGGCCAATAAAAAAATACCACTGCACTGACTGTGATTACAGTACCAACAAGAGGATAAGTTTACATGATCACCTGAAGAGGCACAAGATGACCAGTAAGGCTGGAAAGGACACAGAGTGTGATGAGTGTGGGAACCATTTCTCCCATGCTGGGGCTTTACGTATTCACAAAACAACTCATGGAGAGAAAGAAGCCAGCAAAACATACAAGTGTAAGTTCTGTGACTATGAAACAGATGAACAGGCGTTATTGAATCGCCACCTTTTGGCAGTCCACAGCAAGAAGTTTCCTCACATTTGTGTAGAGTGTGGTAAGGGTTTCCGTCACCCGTCAGAGCTCAAAAAGCACATACGCGTTCACACTGGAGAGAAGCCCTATGAATGCCAGTATTGCGAGTACAAGTCTGCAGACTCCTCTAACTTGAAAACACATGTAAAAACTAAGCATAGTAAGGAGATACCATTGAAATGTGACATCTGTGTGCTGACTTTCTCAGACACTAAAGAGGCACAGCAACATGCTCTTACCCACCAAGAAAGCAAAACACACCAGTGTTTGCACTGTAGCCATAAGAGTTCAAACTCAAGTGATTTGAAGCGACACATAATTTCAGTTCACACAAAGGACTATCCTCATAAGTGTGAGATGTGCAACAAAGGGTTCCATAGGCCTTCAGAACTCAAGAAACATGCAGCTACCCATAAAAGTAAAAAAATGCACCAGTGTAGACGCTGTGACTTTAAGAGTCCAGATCCGTTTGTGCTCAGTCGCCATATTCTCTCAGTTCACACAATGAGTGTCCCATTCAAGTGTAAGAGATGTAAAAGGGGATTTCGACAACAGTGTGAGCTTCAAAATCATATGAAGACACACAGTGGCAGGAAAATGTATCAGTGTGAGTACTGTGAATATAGCACTACAGATGCCTCAGGCTTCAAGCGACACGTTATCTCCATTCATACCAAAGACTATCCTCACTGTTGTGAGCACTGCAAGAAAGGATTCCGGAGACCCTCGGAAAAGAATCAGCATACAATGAGACATCATAAAGAAGTTGACCTGCCCTAAGAATATATCCTAATCTGTACAGGTGTTGAGTTTGAAACAGGAAATTTATTTTAAAATCATTCATCCTTGCTCACACCCAATATTGTGAATTTGTTAAGTCAGTATAAATACAATATTGTTTCTATTTGACTCTACATTTTATTTGGTAGGATTTCCCTATATCCTGCAAACTTTATTTACTAAGTGAGAGAAACAAATCTCCTTTAACAATATAATCCTTGATTCTATGCTGAATTTTTTGTCTGAGAAGCCATACTACCAAACTTTACTCATCTTGATATATTTTCTAGGAAAAACCTTAGTGTTGTTAACATGGAAAGTAACTTTGATACAAACTACACATTGAGATATTGCCAGCATAAACGAGAGATTCTTCTGAATCTCTGAATTCTGTCTGAATACCAGCTATGGAAAATATTTCTTTGTCTTAATCTTTTCAGATTTTTGACAATGCAACTTCTATTTGAGTGTCTACCACCACTGATTTTTAGGAGAGTGACTTCATTTGGGCTTAGTTGTCATTTTTGCTTAGTGGTCATTTTGACTTTGCCTATAGTACTTAGCATTTTTTTCCTTTCCTCTATAGCAGAATTTTAGACAAACTTAATGAAAAGTTTTGCTTATTCTTGATTTTTAATACTTTGTAGTTTGTCTTGCAGTTTTATTCATAAATAAAAACTGAACATTGCTGACCTATAAAAGTAAATTGGGGCTTATAGAGCATTTTACAAACTGGCATTGAAATTCAGTTTAAATATTAAGTGATCTGCCTGTTCCGGCCAACAACAAATCTGTAATAGCAATGATTCAATTTGTAGTAACTTAAAAATGATGAGATATATAGGGTTATTTGTATACTTGGTATTCAGAAGAGCTAAAATTAAGGTGGATAACTAGAAGAAAACTAAGGACCTTACTAGAAGTAATGTTATTATCTCTGACTTTGATACTTGAAAAGCTGAAGCTGAGGTGTTTATAAAGATAAAATATTTTGATAAATTTTTAGCATTTTACTAAAAATTTTATGGGATGAAGATATAGGCCCAGCTCTTTATTTTCCTCCGAATCCTGACTTGAATGAAAATAAAAACTCAGATGTTGTTGTGATATCATTTTAGAAACTAAATCCTATGACAACAGAGAGCTAGCAGCAAATTCAGCCAGCCTTTGCCTGTGTGTGTGTGTGTTTTCATAGTACACTTGTTTTTGAAAAGATAGCATATGTGTTAGTTGGTTTTCTTACTTTTTATTTGAGAGTTAACATTTTAAACAGTTATACGTTTATTGGTTTTGAATCTTAGGAATTTTGGGGAAAAAAATGACATTTATTTTGTTTCCTCAATGAACTATTGTGTGTATCTGATACGTTGTGAGATACTAGAAGAAAAAGAATTTCTTACTTGATAATAGCACCTTTGTCACTTATGGCATTCCCTTCTAATTCTGCTGCCGGTTTAACCTCTTTTTTCTTTTTTTTTTTCTTTCTTTTTTTTTTCTTTCTTTCTTTTTTTTTTTTGTGCCACTGATAATTATATTCAAAAGTTACATTCATAGGATTAGAACCCCAAGTAACTGGTGCTTGGCATCCTCTGAAAGATGCTAGATTTAAGTTCAGTACTAAATACATAATTCCTTCAGTACAAGGGCATTAAGATGTTGCAAACTAAAGTTAAGAGCAACTGAGTGCATCCCCTACAGATTTTTAGTTGCTATTCAGTGTTCTTTTCTGAAACAATCTATTCTTTATGTTTAAGAATCTTTTAATCTTGAATTTCCCTTTCTCCTGAAGCAATATAATAAGGTATATATTTAATGAAAATTTTAACTATAAGAATTCAAATAAACTTAATACTTTATAAACTTTGTGTTTCTAACAGTCTAGAGATATATTGTATTGTTTTATTTTTTAGTACAACTTTTAGTACCAACTTTTGAAAGGTGACACTAGTTTGGTAAATGTTATAAACTTACATAAAAATAAATTGTTCTTAGTGTTATTTACTGTAACCATATGGTCTTACTTTTTTTTTATTTATTTTTTAATGATTAGGGAAGCTAGGAAACTTGCTCCAGCCAAAGCTTTATAAAAGGTACGAAGTCTTAAAGGAAGTGAGTCATTTAATTGGAATGGCCTGTTGAATATTTTCTTTGTACACATTATGAAATTCCACAATATGCTTAAGAGAAGTGACATTGTAACTGTGTACTTGATACTGACATACATAAATAAAATGAGACTACTTCCCTGTTAATAAATGTTTTTTGTATCTGACACCAAACAGTGAGTAGACTGTTATTGGGGGAGGGGAATTCATCCTGTTTTGAAAAATGTAGTTTTGTGTGTGTGCGTCAATCAGAGCATATGTGCAGATGTCAGAGGACATATTCTAAGAGCAAAATACAAGGGCCCCAGGGATCAAATCCAGGTCATTGAGGCTTGGCAAAAGTGCCTTCTTATCTACTCATCCAACTCACAGTCCCAGTATCCCAGGGGACTAACAATTTCTCACATGTTTACACAGGTGAAAATATTGATAATCCTATGAACTTAGAGGTAGTACTTGAAATTAGATGAGAGCTAATTGGTGAGTCATTTGGTAAACATGTTCTTGTAATGCTCTTTTTGTTTGTTTGTTTTATGTTACTCTGAAATAGTATGCAGACTTGGATGGCCTGGAATTTACTATGTACACCAGGCTGGCCTCCAACACCCAAGTACTGGGATTAAAGGAATGTGCCAGCCTGCCTACCCAAACAGTAATTATTGACATGACACAGACCCAGAAAGACAAATGCTGCCCCATTTGTCTCATATGTGGGTCTTAGCATTGAATCTTTAGATTTTTGCATTTAAACGGGAGTTCCTGTGAAGTGAGGAAACCAAAGGGACCTTACTTAGGTCAGGAATGGGGAAAATTTAAAGGAGGGCAATAGAACACAAGTGGTATGAAGAGAAAAGGGAAATAATAGGACAGGAAGAGTTAATTGGTGTGGATAAGTAGGCAGGATACAGGAGAGCCTAGGAAAGGCATAACTCACACTAAGGACTGAATTTTTCACCACCTCACTGAATAACATGGTATATAAAGCCTTTGTACTTATTTTTGGTTTGCATTATTGACCTTTACAGTTTGCGTGTGTGTGTGTGTGTGTGTGTGTGTGTGTGTGTGTGAGTGTGTGTGTGTGTGTTTGTGTGTGTGTGTGTGTGTATGTGTGTGTGTGTGTTTTCCTTTTTTTCCCCCTTTCATTCACATTTGAAACAAGCTTGTTTTACATGTCAATCCCAGTTCCCTCTCTCCCTTCCCCCCCTTCCCTGGTCCCCTCCCAACACCCATCCCAATCACTTCTGCTCCCAGGGAAGGCAAGGCAATTTGCAGAAGGTCCTTCATTTGCAGCAGGACCCAGGCCCTCCCCCATGTGTCTAGGGTGACGGAGTATCCCTCTATGTGGAATGGGTTCCCAAAATCCATTTGTCACCAGGGATAAATACTGATCCACTGCCTGACCTCCTTTTGAAGTACACCATTATTATTCCATTTGAAAGTACTTTCGCACGTATTGTTCTTTTAAGTCTTTCACAGGACATTTTGCAGAAAACAAAACAAAACAAAACAAAAGTGTGTGTGGATTTTATTTCTAATAAACAGGTGGAAATATTATGGTTTCACATTGTAAAATAAAATTGTTCTCCAGGAAATTAAAATGTAAGACTGTAGTAATAAAACATGTTGCCTAACTATTTAGAGACTTATTTTTATAGCCAGAATTTTTTCATATTTCCTCTGATGTTTTTGAGATTAGTAGTATAATTGCATTATTCTCCTTCCTTTAAATTCCTCCTGTATACCACTCTCACTCCCTTAAATATATGATCTCTTTTGTTACATGCATATATGTACTTACATATGTATTACTAATTACAACCCATTCTGTCTGTATAATTTTACGTGTATGTATGTTTTCAGGGATGATCATTTGGTACTGGATGACTAGTTGGTGTGTTCTTCCCCGGGGGAGATTTTCTCACTTGAGCACTACTTCTAGTTTCCTACAGTTTTTGTTTTTTTTGTTTGTTTTGTTTTTTGTGCAGTTGGTTAAGGCCTGTGGTCTTGGTCCCATCCCCTTTATCATGTCTGTGTTGTTTTCAGCTCATGTTAGGCAACTATGTTAGAGAGAGCTTAAACATTACTTGGAGACAGTCTCACAGAAATCTCTCTGATCCTCTGGTTTTACATCTTTCTGCCCCATTTTTTGGAAACTGCTTGTGCCTTGGGTGCCAGAGTTGTTTTATAGATGTATCCAATATTAACAGTATAGTTAAGAGAATATGCTACTTTAATAAAGTGGTGCTTGTAGGTGTTCTAAAATATCCTCTAGTCCCATGGGTACTTGGTAGGTTTCTAGGGTCAGGCATAATTAATTACACTTTTGTTCAGTGGATGCTAAGTGAAAGAGAGAGCCTTCTAATGTCCCATACCAGAGTATCTGTGTCAGTACTGTAGCACGTATGACACCATGGTAGTCATTGATGTGGTTTGTAGGCATCATAGTTTTGTAGGGCTTTGGTTACCTCCCTTGGAACATTTCATGGCACCTTCTGGCATTTAGGTCACGTCTAACTCAGGACTCTCTATGTCTTGTGTCTGAAGTGCATGGTGCCTTCAGCAAAAGGGGACTTTAGCTTCTGCCTCTGGCAGTAACCAAGGGCAACAGCAACAGGCTGTGTGTTTTGGGAGTCTCGGACAGCTATTGTCAACAACACTAAAGAGGCTTCCCATGTCTGATACTGGGTTTTTGCTAGGTGGTCTTTACCTCTGGGAGGGAGCAATGGCATTATTGAGCTTTACAGGGATGTGTTATTTTTGTTTTGTCTACTTTTACTTTCATTTTTCTTGCCTTTGTGGCTCCAGTTCTTCAAAAGTTAATTTTACTTCTCTTGAGAGATTGGTACTATTTACCCTTATCTTACGCTTCCCTTCTTTGTGACAGTGAGCAGAATCTGAGGTGTCTAGTTATTCTTTTTCTACATCTCCATGAAAGACAGGTAAGAAAACTGAATTGGAAGCATCCTAGGAGAGGACAAGGTGATTATTGTGCTGGTGGGGAAGAGCCTATTGGTTTGATACCAAGCAGAATGCTGGTGAAGTGTTTAATGAACATTTACTTCACACCTCAGCAGTCATGAGAACACAGTGAAGGCTAGATTCTGACCAACAGTGAGGCTACCACATGGGCACTGTTTTTGTTTTGGTTTTTGTTTTTCATGAGCCATGGTTGGTGAGTTTTGCAAAAAAAAATGACCCAAAGGCCTCAGTGTCACTCAGTCTACTGATGAAAATAAATGAGTATCAAAGGAGACTTTCAATCTTAAAGATGAAGTATGTCGGTTAGGATGTCATTAATCATTTCTACCCACTTTGCAGTTTTTGTCACAGAAGATTAGGACAATGATTCAGATGAAAAGAATGAAACATTTCTACAATTTTTAAAGACTGAGAAGGTGCTGTGTGCATAGTAAAGGTTGTCATCTAGGAATCTGGGTGACTTTTATTTGCTTCTCTTGCCATAACTTGATACTTGACCTTGACAGAGATTTTTTTTTTTACAGTTAGTGGTGGAAAACAAACCAAAAGGACAGGGCCAAGTCAGTAGGGCTGTATGGGAGTACACAGGGTCCAGACTGCAGCTTAGGAAAGTGTTGCTTAGAGGAAAGCATCCAAATAGTGGAGTCGGAAATCTACCAGCTTTAAAGGTGAGGTACTCTCCTACCAGAGAACTGTTAGACCAGAAACATGAATTGGCTCTCATGTTATTTGTGAGTCTGCAAAATCCAACTGTTGTGTTTTTTACTGAGTTGAGGGTGTAAGTTTAGGCTCTGGCACCAAAACTAGCAAAGAAAGCTAGAGTTCTGTGGATTCTTAAAAGTCAGTTGGATCACAGCAAGTCTCTCTGAGCCTCTAGCTGTTGCCATCTTTATTCCCAAACTAGAATTCTGTTTATCTTTCTACAGAAGACCAGCTTTTAAAGTCAGGCAATTGTAAGGATAAGGGCTTCCATTTGACAAGTTCCACAGTGCTAAGCCAAAAAATGAAATTGTCATTTTTGGAGTCAAATGCTGAGAGAGTACAAAAAGGTAAAATCTACATAAAAAGAACCAAAGACCATTTGCTTCCTGGTCTGCCTGTAAGCATGGACAGGAATCAGTGGTAGCCACAAGGGGACAAAGCTGGACAATGCAGCCCATACCCCCAAAGTTTATGCCCCAAAACAGTCCAGTGGCTGTTTTTTAAACATTTGGACCAGCCAGCATTTGGACCCCACCACGTATTGCCCGGCTGTTACAGGGGGCTGTTGCATCAGTGTTCATGGTGAAGGGTTGTCCCAAGTGTAATGTTGTTGTTACCTAACATTGTTTCTAACTCGAAAACATTGTGAAGAGTGGCTAAAGTCTGTGACCAAATTCAGTCTTGAAAGTAGTGTAGTGTTATAGTAGCCTTTACAGGAACTTTTCCTTGAGTCTGAAGTAATCACATACCATTCAAAAGCATATCCAGGATGCTGCCTGGAAGAGGACGTGGCAAGGTTCAACCCTCTGATCACACTCAACATCATGGGACTTGAGTTTTTGCTGTGTGTGTTCTAAGTAAATAGATCAGGGAGCAAGCTGTCACATCTCACCAGGACCTCCTTTTTTCTTTGCTGCTTTTTCCCTCAAACATTTTGTAGCTCATGGAGATTTTGAATTGGCTAGCAGCAGTTATTGTCTGAGTAGACAGACAGACAGACAGACAGACAGACAGACAGACAGACAGGGTCCTCTTTCAGATTTTTCCAAAGTCTGTAAAGCACCATTAAAAATTCCCTCCTGTTCTGTCCCATCCCCCACTACCATGCACCCCTCCATGTTTCTTGGAAAAAAGAAAAGAATCACCTTGCCTGTCATGGCTGATTTTTTTTTCTCAGAGATACTTAGTATCTTGAATAAATTGTTGTGTTTCACATCAAAGGACAGAGTGGTTGTTGTGAGGGTCCTTTTGTTTGTCTGTTTTTGTTTTTATTGTTTTTGTTTTGTATCTTGCTTGGTAACTCTATGCCTCCCAACAATGAAGAGAGAATACTGTGGATTGCTTTTCTCATTGCCATGACAGGATTCCTGATGAAACTACTCAATGGAAGAAAATTTATTTTAGTATCATGGCTTGAGAGAGTACAGCCTGTCAGAGTGGAGAGGAGAGTGGGTAGCCTGGGTTCCATCCAAATGGAAGGAATGTAAAGTGGGCATCAAGAAATAGTACAGGCATGTGGCCACCACCGATGTTGGGGCACCTTTAATCCCAACAATGCAGAGGCAGAGGCCAAGTAGATCTTTGTGAGTTCCAGGCCAGGTTGGTCTACATGGAAGAGTTCTGGGACAGCCAAGACTACATAGAGAAACCCTGTCTTGAAAGACAAACAAAACATAAATGAAAGTAAACATAAACTAAAAATAAAACAGCAACAACAAAATAAATAAAATCACAGGATCATACCAGTTGTTCGCCATCCTTACCTGTAAATTGGCCACGACTTGGCCAAACCCCAAATACGCTGTGTAGTCACTAAACACAGGGATGTCTTCTGAGAATGTTTCTGTGTACACATTGTATTGTTCTGTAAAGAGCTTGTGCTCGCTAGAACTTGACATAATTTAATGAATTAATTTTAAAAGAAATGTCACTTAAGACACAGACTCTTAACTAGAAATCTGACACACTTAGTAGGAACTATAAACATTTTACTAAATCATAAAAATTCTTGTTCCTTAGGCATGTGAAGTATTTAAGAAAAGCTAAAAGCACAAAAGGGCTAAGTCATTGTGTTCCACCTTTAGATTCTAGAAATTGCAGGGCCTACAGAATCAACCCCGTGAGAAGAGCAATTGTCAATGAGTGTGAGACTACATACTATACAGCGTTCCTTGTTAGAACACAGCCAAAGAAAGGACCCATGGTGAACAATGCCTGAGGAACTGGTGAGAGAGAGAAAAAGGCCGAGGGCCTTTCACCTCAGGGTGCATTTTGTTCCCTGGATGCTCTTGGATGTGATTTGTAGCTCCTGGGACAAACATTTGCACTCAACTCAGGAGACATGTTGAGTCTTGTTGGATGTCAGATCAGAGCTATAGAACCTAATCTGTTCAGTAGTACCCTGAATCTGGATAGGGCCCTTTGTGTTGCTGTGCTGCTTTCCCCAGATATAATCGATAGTATGTGCCAGACAATTGTGTTTAAATTGGTCTGCCCTGAGGAAGTTCTGGGAAAGAGCTGCCTTGCTTACTGGAATATATTTACATGTTTTTCTGAACTCAAAGATCATTGCTTTCATTGTTATGCTCATATATAAAGGACACTGAAACTGAAACAAAGT